>NC_085039.1:11653867-11694513 GCF_963692335.1 Osmerus eperlanus
GGTAAATGCTACTTGTGAATTCGTGCCTGAAATACGGTAGGCTTTAAAGAAGTATTTAAAGCCTACCACACGTATCGTTCCACGGTGAAAGTGCGGTTTACCATAGTGACAGCCCGTTGCCATCACCACGCTATATTCACGCTTATCATATTCAGAGCGGCACATTCCTTTTCAGATGAACAAACGATGCATAGGGTGATTCTACTCGTGACCACGATAATACCCTGTTTTCGTAAATAATTATAACTCGGTCTCGCCACACATTGGGTTTATATGGAATGGGAGGGCTGTGACTTGGATAAGCCACATGCCGCGCGCGAGCAATACAAAGATTTGATAACATACTAACACATTCAAGCTGACGACAACTTGAATGTATAAAAACATTGAACAAATGCGGTTTGACACGTGATATTGTAGCCTACCTGGTAGAAATTGTGCAGGACTGAAGAAGACTGGGTAGGACAATCTGATACTTTCATTCACTGGTATCCGCACTGTCCCAGAGTGGCCCGGATCAGTCGGTGACGATTCAAATTCTGTGTGATCTTCTTTGAGGCGCCGATCTTGTTCGGCCCCCAACCGTGCCTTCGTTCACGGATAGAGAACGACCATGGTGGGCTTAAGCTCGTTTGGCGAACGCTCAAGGCCTATCGTGTACTTTACAGATCTGATAATTGTGCAGCCTTCAGCACTTGGAACCCTATTTGGCCAGAAGTTATCGCTTCTTTTTCGCAATTCTGCATGATGGGGAGCCATATTTGCCAAGTCCCACACTGAGACACATGTAAACTGTTGCTTTCATGTAGCCTATAGATTGCACTGGAATAAGTCTCAAGAAAATGAATGAAGTAGGCTAAATGTACATAGGCTTACAATTATTGATTTACTGTATAGAGAGAAAGAGAAGAAACGCAATAGCCCTACTTAAATACACTCAAACATCATTATAGTGTTAACTTATCTGCGTCACATGGAAGTGTACCTACTATATAACAACTAACGCAAACATGAAACTCCGCCGCTATTATGATGTTTTCAAAACAAATGTCTACCCAAATAAACATAGGCTACGACAGGCAGTTGACTCCGCTTTCAGCAACCCTTATCGGTCTGTTAAACACTAGCACCACCTAGTGATCATTCATGCAGTGCGTTTCGATTCGTACATTTTCAAAAGATAAAACGTTTCTTTCAATGCAATCCTTATCGCCAGGTTCACACGGTTGCATGTTTCTTTTTGACCTGTACAGGCTGTCTGCAGAGAGTGGGCGCATGGCCGCGGGTCGGAACGTATTCTGAACCAGGGGGGCTGGCAAGGGGGCGACTTACTGTAAGACTTGTGGCTGGTAAAAGCTTGACTATTCGAAATTCTTGTACGCTCTCCGTGGTGCTCATTGCAAACTTGATACGAACAACTAATATTCAAATAAAGAAAGTTGTTTTACTGTACATTTCTTTTAATCATTTTTTTACTTTTGGCAACAACAAAAAAGATTGGGGGAGATTGCTCTTTATGGGATAAAAATTCATAGCGGTGCCCCTGCTTATGGACGCAGGTGACCAATCATCATAATCATCACCAACGTAAAAAGGTTTGCACCTTTGACGACACGAACGTTGACGGATGTATGAGCAAAATGGACAAAGTTCCAGTTCCTCGTGTCAAAGTAGCAGTGCCTACTGCGTACATATACTTTGCAGGGCTCCCAAGTCTCAGGCATTCACCGTGAGACACGTATTTCAACCAGTTCACACAGAAGAGTAGGTCTAGTTAAGTATGTTAGTTCCTTAAAGTATCACGCTAAGCTTTACGAAACAGTTACGCTTGGGACATGTGTTTCTAGTGGTGCTTAGGTGCACATCAGTAAGACAGTAAACAAACCAATCAGTTCTTCTGAGAATAATTATTTCTATCCTATTTTAACCCTTGTGTTATCTTCGGGTATCTTGTTGCGACAACTTTACCTCAGACAAAAATAAAGTGAAGCATTTTCTTTTAACCGTCGGGCTGTTTCAGACCCCCCACAGCGCGAAGGTTAAAATAAAATGCTTTTTATTTGTTTTTGTATTGTACAACAATGTATTGCACAACAATGTATTGCACAACAATGTATTGCACAACAATGGGACCTTCGGGTCATTGTGACCCGGAGGCAACTGTCCCACAATCCATGGCAGAAAAAAAGAAGTTTCACAAGACCTTTCTTGCCATATTGGCTACCAGGTTCCTCGGTTTACCTCTGGTGAGATTATAAAGGCACAACAGGTTGATCCATATTTTTATGTCTGCATAGTTTTGTACGAAAGAGAAAGAAATGCAAAGATTGAGTGACAGAAAAAGATGATCATGTGTGCGGGTGAGCAACAGAGAGAGAGAGCAATTAAAGAAAATAAACCTGTTGAACAGACAACATCAAAGGCTTGACGCAAAAGAGTAAATAAAAGTTGGGCATCGGTAAGTCGACAAACAAAGCAAACAAGATGTTGGTGTTTGTTTGGACTTGGAGAAGAAGATACCAGCATCTTCTTCTTCTCTCATGTTGATCATCAACAGTGGTTCTCAAACTTTTTACATCCCTTAACGTCTCAGAAAATATTTGACTCTATGGTGACTTGGTGTCGTTTCACTTACTTACAACTATAACATGTACATTTAGAGAGAGAGGATTAAATTAATCAGTGGCATAGGTTTGTTTTCAAATGGGTGGGACAGCTTTTTTTTAATTGCTGTGGACGTTAATATAATTTTCTTAACAAAAAGTGTGTGGGGGCGGCAGAACTGTCTTTTTCAAGAAGTGAAATGAAAACCATGACCCTGAAATGAATCCTTTCAATAAAACTATGTCCGGGGGATCATTTTAATAATACTATCACTCAAGCCCCTCTGCTTCCTTCACCCTGATGATGTGCAAGTCTCCCTCTTTTACACACAGTTACCACACATTGGTCTCTTTTTCCAGAGACCAATGTGTGTGTGTGTGTCTGTGTGCCCTTCAAGGGTGGACAGTCAAGCAGCAGACCACTATCTGTGTCACAGACCTTGTGACATTGTCCTGTAATAACCCACCCTACAATCAGCGCCCAGAATAGCCCAACTGAAGGGTCTGATGGAGGGCCCTCCACCGCATGTGAATGAACCCCGGAGCTTGACCTACCCCAAAATAACACACTACGATCCTCGTTTGGCCTTCTATTTTTAACTGGAGGGAATATTTGTCTATTTTCTCCCCTATTCTATTTTATTCCTCAATTTGTCAGAAGGGCACATGACGACGACAAAGAAGGAGGGAGGGAGTGAACCCTCAGGGAGGAAAAGAGGATAAAGTTGAAGAAAATGATGTCGTCATGGCAACTCATGGCTGTTCTTTTTTAACAGTGCATGATCCTATAGCGAGCACTTTGATAACTGACAACAGTCTATTACACTGCAGCAATTTCTACATCTGTTTTTTTTTTACTCCTATAGGGATAAGAGTAACTGACAACCTTTGTATGGCCCGGCATGTGACCAATGAGGTGTGAGGCAGGGTCCCTCCCGCCTCCTTGGGGGCTGGACCAATCAGAGCTTGGAACAGCTGGGATCAAGACTGACCAATCAGAGTTCGGAACACCCTGTCTTGAGGTTTGGACTGAAACAGAGTGCTGCACACCTCAGACACTCACACACACACTTACACATGCTCGCTCTCTCACACACACACACTTTCAGAGGATCAGTCCCTCAGATGCACTTTGAACACACACATTTTTGGGGGGTGGGTGGATCTGCAAGCATTGGTGTTGGTAGTTTTGTTAGTTTTTCTGAAGTGTTGGTAGATTTTTAACTCAGTCCACACAGTTTACTGATTTTTGTTGTGCACCTGCTTTTGCTGTGAGCATCCATCACCATTGCAATGTCTCTTCTTCTACTGTTTGTGCTGCTGGGTGAGTACTCATTATCTTTGTGGAGCTTTTGTGTGTGTAACTTGTGGTTAGGAGGGTGTGTGAGGGAGGGAGGCAGGATTTACAGTCCATTATCTGTGGTCATTGATGTGTTCAGCATTATTTTAATCTTTTAAATCTATTTGTGTGAATTGAATCCACCCAGAAGTTTCACAACTGAGATGAATCGTGACAAATAGGTCTTCACTGTGGTTTTTGAGTCCTTGAGGATAGTCTCTTTTCTCCAACACATTACAAGACAAGTGTAAAATACTATTAAAAAAAAAAATGTCTATGCTCAGTCTATTAGCAAAAGGTCAAAACAGGGTTTCTTCTCAGTTCCAGTTCCTTATCTGTCACAAAGTGCTCCACCTGGACGGTGGAGCAATAACTTCCTCCGCTCGCTATCTGTGTCCTCATCTATGGGGATCCCACACACGTTCCTCTCCTGCTTTGACCGTCTGATGTCATCCCATCCATGTTTTATGTCACTCGAGTCAAGTGTGAAGAAATTGCCTGAACGAGGGCAACCACATGCAGCACCATGGGAGGGGGGGGGGGGGGGTTGAACACTCAGAACACTCAGAACACTCATTTCCTCCACACATGCGGTCGGTACGCCACAACCTTGTCTCGAATACACACATTATGTGACCTGAATCAAACGTGCAATACCGTTCGGAACAGAGTTTTTCCAATACCTGGCATTGTGAGCTTCAACTGTCATCTGATGCCAGGGTGTACTGGTCCCTGCCTTGTTAATTGGTACAATTATGAGTGTTGAGAGACTGTGTTATGTCCTGGTCGGTAGCAGCGATCAAGTAATAGGATCTATCCATAGAAACAACGCACTGGCAAAGCCTAGCGTATTTGGAGCCAGCATGCTCATGGTTGAGTAGAGCTATTCTAGCCTCCTGTGTTATTTTATCCAGGATGGAACATGAGAGGACTGGTTTTCAGTTGGTGTGTCTGTTGACCACAGCTTCATGAGTCATGATGAAGGGTGTCTCGTACCCGCTTGTGAGGGTGCAGTTCCAAGGTTACACTAACTACAGGTGTATTAGTATTTAGACATGTGCACCTATATTTTCATGTTTGGGGGGGGGAATAATAATTAGTATTCAAATCCAGTTGGCAGTTGGTTATTGGGTTTAACAAAAAAAAGATCAGAAGTGTGCAAAAACTGTTGGGATACAGGTCAGTTGTATGTTCGATTATAATCTGTCTGGTGTGTATCACGTTTCTCCCATTTAGATTGTGCCTCTGACTGAACTATGACTGAACTATTACCACCTTTTGAATGTGTTGCAACAGAAACAAGCATTAGGATGCATACTGGGTTACATATTATGGCAGGGCAACATTCTGCTATATCATTTTACATACCAAGGCCTCAAGAGAAAATTAATAAAGTGTTTCCTCTGTAAACAGATTAAGCACTTCAGATTCAAATGAAGAGACTTAATTAGATATTGGATAACAGATGTAACAAGGTGCTCCACAACAGCGTTTATTCCCCAACCCATTTATGTCGTTTGTTGTCTCTTTAAGGTTCTGCTTCCTGCATGCTGTTCAATGCCGATCTCAACATGGGCGGGGTCAGAGGCTGGGTTCGGTTTGACTCCGAAGCTCGGACGGCCACCGTTAACGTCATCGGCGCAGGAACGTGCGGCTCGATAAACGTCACCCTCAGTTCGTTCCCGGTCATGTTCGGCCATTTTGTCCAGCCTTGTCAGGAGCGGCGTGTGGGGCCAAGAGTATTCGCATTCGCTTCGAGCACCACGCCCAACGTCACCGTTAACGTGTCGCCCCTCTTTGAGCGGGACACCATCCTGGATGACCTCTCGTTGACCCTGGAGACGTGTGACGGCGCCAAAGCCTGCACGGTCATACGGCGAGCACAGACCATCGTGACGAGGCAAGCTCGGTTCTACGGTTCCGTCGCTGGTAACGTTTACATCAGGCAAAACGTGGTGCCAAGCGAGTCCCAAACCAGGGTCCTTTCAGACTTGGCCACCATTGGTCGGGTCGACGCAACAAAGACCAACGTTAGTGCGTTCACATACCAGAACCGTGCCTCCAGCTGCGACGATCTGCTTGGAAACCTGGACGTCTTCGCCTTGAGTACCCTCGGAGAACTGAGCGGAACCCCTCTAGAACCCGTCAAGTCTCGTTTGGACCTCACCTCCTTCTTCAGTCCCAATTTCCTCATCCTCAAACTCGGCTCCGCCTACCGATGCGCTGAGATCCTGACGGTGGAGAAGAAGGAAGTGAACGTCTTAGTGGACATGAGAGGGGTCATAGGTTATTTCAGCTTCCGCCAGGCTTCTCCCTTCGACGTGACGGAGGTGAGAGCGAACCTGTCGGGCCTGCAGAGTCGCGTGGGTCCTTACCACGTGCACCAGTTCCCGCTTCCTCAAACCCAGTCGCCGCCGCAGGACATGTGCTCCAACGACAACGTCGGAGGCCATTGGAACCCGTTCGCGGTGAACACCACGGACCCCGGCTACCCCAAGGTGCCCGGCTCGACCCACGACCGCTACGAGGTCGGCGACCTCAGCTCCAGGCACGGCTCGCTGGAGGAACGCGGCGAGATCAACGAGGTCTTTCACGACTTCAACCTGCCCCTGTTTGGACGGAACAGCATCGTGGGCCGCTCGGTGGTCATCCACGAGCCGAGCGGTGCGAGGTTCGTCTGCGGGAGCATTGGGTACCCCGGGGATGTGGTCGTCGCCACGGCGACGTTCCGGAGCCCCGTGGTGGGCACCGTCCAGCTGACTCAGCTGAGGGGCAACCCTCTCTCCGACGTGACGCTGTTCATGGACCTCGCGTACGGGCGTCCCTCCGCCACCCCCACGGCCAATCACAACTGGCACATCCACACTTACCCAATCAGCACGGCTCGCGACACGGACGAGGGGCGGTGCGAGAGCACGGGGGGACACTGGAACCCGTACGACGTCTCCACGACCGACCCGAGCTACGCCCTCCACTGCGGCCCCACGAGCCCCTTCGCCTGCGAGATGGGCGACTACTCCCGAAAGCACGGCACCCTCAACCTGGGCAATCGGCCGGGCACAGTCAGCGGGAAGCTGTTCCTCACCGACACCACTTCCTGGGTGTCCATGTCAGGCTCATTGGTCATCCACGGCCCCGCCATGGCCGCCAACCGGATCGCGTGTGCCAACGTCACAACACTCCGTCCCCTCGCGGCGAGGACCGGCCCGTGGTTCGGCCCTCCCAAGGCCTCCGGTGGCCAAATCGGGTTCTTCCGGTTGGTTCCTCAGGGGCCCACGGTCGTCAGCGTCTCCCTGTCGGGCCTCGCCGCCAGAGCGGGGGGCTACCACGTCCACAAGCTTCCCACAATGCACAGCATCTCCGCCCTGCCCTGCTCCGACGCCAGCGTCATGGGTCACTTCAACCCGTTCTCGGTTGACATATCCGCCTCGCCCGTCCCGGGAACTGGCACGGTGGACCAGTACGAGATAGGGGACGTCAGTGGGAAGTTTGGCTTGCTGACCGGTCTTGACCAGCTGCAGAGGCAGTACATGGATGGGAATCTGCCGGTGACGGGACCCAACAGCATTGTCGGGAGGTCGCTGGTGATCCACTACGCCAACGGATCCAGGTGAGCGGAGGACTGGAGGATGAGCAGGAGGGAGGGAGGGAGGGAGGGAGGGAGGGAGGGAGGGAGGGAGGGAGGGAGGGAGGGAGGGAGGGAGAGAGAGAGAGAGAGAGAGAGAGAGAGAGAGAGAGAGAGAGAGAGAGAGAGAGAGAGAGAGAGAGAGAGAGGGAGGGAGGGAGGGAGGGAGGGAGGGAGGGAGGGAGAGAGAGAGAGAGAGAGAGAGAGAGAGAGAGAGAGAGAGAGAGAGAGAGAGAGAGAGAGAGAGAGAGAGGGAGGGAGGGAGAGAGGGAGGGAGAGGGAGGGAGGGAGGGAGGGAGGGGGAGAGAGAGAGAGAGAGAGAGAGAGAGAGAGAGAGAGTGAGAGAGAGAGAGGGGGAGGGAGGGAGGGAGGCCAGGGGTGAGAGAGAGGACAACAACAAAGGGTTCGTGTGGGTTAGTGAACAATACACAGCATGTGTTTATGTGTGTGCAGCCTTTCTGAGAAAAAACGGGTGTTTATGTTGATATTTTGAGGTTTTGATGCTAAAGCAGAAATAGAGAGCAGAAATACACGTTGACTTCTGCTTTTAATCAGAGATATCTGGTGAGAAACAAGAAACCAAATTACTGAACAGACATGTTGAACAAATACTACAGTTTAAGTAGTTAATTAACAAACAGTCAGCAGATAAAGTCTCTAATAATGATTGAGGTAATCAATGAAAAAAAAAAAGCAATGCGTTTAAAAAATATCAAAGTAATAAAACTGTGTAACGAAAATCATGAATTCATCTTAGCGTTAGCATAGGCGGTGTGCATGTAATTGGGATGTCATTCAGGGTGTGTTGTGGCCCACAGGATGCAGTGTGCAGACATCACAGCTGATAACTCAACGGACGGACACAGGGTCTATGCCAAGGCTGACTTTGTCAACACACTGAACGGGACAGTTAAGTTGGTACGAATATATCGGGAAAACCCCCCGATATTGAACATTTACAGTTTTAAAACACATCTTAGCATCGTTGAAGAGTGCTAAATTAAACATACAGTTCCTCTGTCGATGTACGCAGTGCCCTGCTCTGTTGGGTGCTAGCGAGCACGCAACACAAAATGGCAGGGTTTCCCAGATTCGTTAAGAAGCTCTTAACGCTAAGAGCTTCTTAGGAACGTTCTAAGAACGCTCTAGAACGCTCTTAGAACGCTCCTAAGAAGCTCATAGCATTAAGAGCTTCTTAACGAATCTGGGAAACCCGGCCAATGACAAGACATGTTCAGAACGCAAAGGGTTTGAGTTTGGACGCTTGGCGAGACGTGACTCAGTACCAAACCAGGAGCCCAGCGCCACACTTTAGCTGCCAGGAAAACGTGGCCGTGTATTTATTCACCGTGCAGTGACCGTGAATTCATTACAGGGGTCGGGAGAGGGGAGGAAGGGGAGAGGGGAGGAAGGGGAGGAAGGGGAGAGGGGAGGGGAGGGGAAGGGAGAAATGGTAGAGGGGAGGAGGGGGGTTAGTATTGGACAGGTGTTGTGGCATCATGTTGTATTAGTTCATCATATCACACCACACACCTACAATACAGACAGACACAAGCACACACACACTGACACCCTCCCTACCACTCCTCACTGTCCCTCCTCTCAACGTAGACACGCATCCCAAAAGAACAGCTGTATCTGGCAGCCCCCCCGCCCCCACCCCCACACCCACACCCACCCCCACACAGCCTTCCTACTAGACAGACAGAAGCTCAAATGTGTGCTCTGATTAAATATAAGATATTTTTGTTACAGATGATTTCAGATAGAGCTGCACATCATTTGTAGTTGTTTATCCAGCTGCATGTTCATAGTGATAGTTCAGTTTATAACCTTAAATGAAGATAGTGATCGAACTGGTCTTGGGTTGGTTGGGTAACTTTTCCTAGAAAGTAGTTTAACTTGTGTTGAAATGTTGTGTAACTGGTTATAAATGGCTGTGTAACTTTTCTGAGGAAGTAGTCTAACTTGTGTTGGAAGGTTATGTAACTGGTTTTAGACAGTAGTCTAACTGGTGTTGGATGGTTGAGTAACCGGTCCTAGATAGTAATCTAACTGGTCCTAGATAGTATTCTAACCGGTCCTAGATAGTAATCTAACCGGTCCTAGATAGTAATCTAACTGGTCCTAGATAGTAATCTAACCGGTCCTAGATAGTAATCTAACCGGTCCTAGATTGTAATCTAACTGGTCCTAGATAGTAATCTAACCGGTCCTAGATAGTAATCTAACCGGTCCTAGATAGTAATCTAACTGGTCCTAGATAGTAATGTAACCGGTCCTAGATAGTAATTTAACTGGTCCTAGATAGTAATGTAACCGGTCCTAGATAGTAATCTAACTGGTCCTAGATAGTAATGTAACTGGTCCTAGATAGTAATGTAACCGGTCCTAGATAGTAATGTAACCGGTCCTAGATAGTAATCTAACTGGTCCTAGATAGTAATGTAACTGGTCCTAGATAGTAATGTAACCGGTCCTACACACTGACACCCTCCCTACCACTCCTCACTGGGTGGTCTAACTGTTAATTGTGGCTTCAGCTCCAGCAGACGTTTACTGATGGGAGCTACAGTGATGTCACACTGGAGGTTGACTTCCGTTTGTCACAGATAAACAACGTGAGTCTCCGTCTGCTGAAGGCACACACACACATCCACACACACACACACACACACACACATTGAGGGGCTGTAAAGGACACTGTCTCTGCTTCTTCCAGGTCTCCACTGCTTCCTGGTCCATCCTAGACCGTCACTGTAGTCCTGAAGGAACCACTTACAACCCCTTCAACATGGAGCCCTCGGTGAGTATCTGTCAGAGAAATTAAGGATGTAATATATGCTTAGCCTTATCTGTACTAAGTAAGCCAGCTGGTCAGCCTAGAAAGGTCAGAAACTTTGTAACTTTCCACTGAAGAGACGGCGACACGCACACACGCGCACAAGCACATTAGAATAAGAAGGGATCCTACAGAATCCAGACCCCAGACAACTTTGTATCGCGACCAAACTTGTCTCCTTGCTGGCAAGAATTAAACTATTGTACTTTCTTTGAATCCGATGACTCTGTGTCATTATTTGATCAAAAGGAATATGTAACAGTATCACCCTGCAGCACAGCGGGTCCAGATCCTGGGCTGTGGAAGGACCAGGCCCACCCAACACTCCTAGCAGACAATGAGTAGTCGTTGGGTTTTTGTGTGTGTTTTTTTCGACGTTGCAGTTGATATACGATGTTGTTATTGTTAGACTGTTGTCAGAATTGTTATATGATATGTTTTGGTTGCGCTGTCTGTCTGGAAAAGACAAGACGTTCCCTGGGCTCTTTTCCCTGGAATACTTTTAGACCTGCGCACTTCGTGTCCGAGATCATTCGCTGTGGATGTTATTTGTAGTTTTTGTGAGTTGCTTTTGGTAAAACTGTCTGCTAAATAAATAAAATGTTAAAATGTAGTATGTAAGATGCTGTAACAGGCTGTCATCTATGGATTTAATTAAAAAGTAGCCATTACTTGTTTTAGTGTCACGCTGGTAACAGGACCTAACGTTATGTCGACACATGTACAATAGAGTACAGTAGAGTATAGTAGAGTCATCATGAAGTACTCATTAATGATGCAAACTTTCGTTTAGAAACTTTTATTTAAACCATATTTATTGGGGGGAAACATAAAAAAAAGCCTAAAGCAGAGTAGATGAAATCAGAGCAGAGTAACATAGAGTACACTAGAGGATAGTAGAGTCCTCATGAAGTACTCATCAATGCTGCAAACGTTTGACTGTGATCCTGTGATTAGTATTTACCTCTGTTCACTGACATGGTCATGGGATATATCTGAAATAATCAAAGCCCACTTTCAGGCGAATGGAAGAGCAAGTCAGTTACAGTTTGTTTTGTTGTTGTTCATTTCTCTTCTCAGAGTTCCAGCTGTTCCCGTGACAACGCCCTGTCCTGTGAGGTGGGAGACCTGACGGCTCGCCAGGGGAAGGTCAGCCTGGTGGAGAGGCAGCTGTACACCGACACTAGCCTGCAACTGGCCGGAGACCTCACAGGTAACACGCAGCCAACCAGGTGAAGGGATGAAAGCGCTGAATCACGCATCAAAAGCAGCAAAGCTCTGCTGGAAAACCATGGAAACTGCAGCGTTTTAAGCAAACACAACTGTAGAACACAAACACCTGACACCCACCAAGATACGCAGACACGGCACGATAAAAAAAGGTTTTTAGATTGACTGCTAAGAGGATTAGGGACAAATAATTATAATGTACCTATACTTGTTACAAATTCCAATGAACTTGAAACTTGATATAACTAAGGGTGTAAGAGAGTAGCATTATCAATGTTCTTTGAGACGATTAGTGAACTCTAACCGCATTCAACTTTTGATTACTACAACCGACACAGATAGATGAAACTACAAAACCTACAACTCAATATCTGAGACCCTTTTCAGAAGATTTGTCTGTCGTTTTGCTCGTCTCTTGTGTGTTTGTGGCTGTGCGTCTGTCTGTTGATTGTCAATGGTTTTGTGTTTCTATGGTTTTGTGTGTCAACGGTTTTGTGTGTCAACGGTTTTGTGTTTCTATGGTTTTGTGTTTCTATGGTTTTGTGTTTCTATGGTTTTGTGTGTCAACGGTTTTGTGTTTCTATGGTTTTGTGTGTCAATGGTTGTGCATCTCTGTTCTGTCTTTGTGTCCACGATCATGCATCTGTTTGTTGTGGTCGTAGTGGTCTACAGGTCTCTGGTCCTCTGGAGCCCGCCGGAGCTCCTGGCATGCGCCAACATTCTCCCAGCATCCCCTTCTGCAGATCAGTTCTTCCCCAACGTGACGTCCTTCAGTAGGTGAGACTGACCTCTCGCCGACCTGACAGGAACCCATCCTCGCCTTGATCTTAGACTCAGTGTAGTGGCAGATATGTTAGAGGACATGTTGTGATGGTGTTGTGATTTTAGACCATGTGAAAGGTATGTTTACCTTCACATTTCCTGAATAACTTTTTTATGGGCTGTATGAAATGAAAGGCTACTCTCAGTCTCTTAGCAATGTCATACTTTCAAGGTCATCAATTAAATCAATCAATCTAACAAGCTTTGTTCAAATTATCACAAGGAAATAGTCTAATCAAATGTCCTCTCAATCTCCTGGGAAATAGAACACTCTCGGTTGTTTTTAAAATGTCCCAGATGTCACCACGGTTACCGGTTGCGTAACTCAACTCACACAATCAATTTATCAATCAATCTACCCAGACACATTCTCACGCCGTCTCCATTAGTGTCTCTCTTTCTCTTTCTTTATCCCCATATCTTGCTTATTTTCTCTTTCCCTTTTTCTCTTTGTGTCCCTCTTCAGTTAGGGACACCCTGTCAAACCGATATATTTCAAACCCAGCCTGTTAGTTTACCACCTTGTCCTTACTGCGTGCAGGTATGACTTCCGTAAGAGGGTGTCGGAGGTTCTGGAGGTGAGCATGTCCAGAGTCACCATCCTATCTGGATCACCTCGGACCAACAGAGACTGCCAACAAGTCAGCTTCATGGTCGCAGGTACGACAACGTTCAATATCTGACCATTGAGGGTACAGGGTTGTTTACAAGCCGTTCAGCAACCGTATCAGAGCAGGAAGACTGGTTCGGTTCTTCCTGTCAGATGACAAGATCTAGTATGAGGCAGACATCTGGGATCTGTTTGTGTACGCAAGATTTTGTTTCTCTCACACTGTGATCTGCTCTGTCGGACAGGTGGATAGATGGTGTCCTGTGTGTGTCCATACAATGGACAGCTCTGCACATTCAAAAGGTCTTCAGTGACCCAGACCGGTCTCTGGTTCAGTTACCAGAAACCAGTGTTTAGAGTATAAACAGGGAGAGGAGCGGATACACACACACAGTATAGGAAGAGGCAGTCCTCTATGTCCTTGTAGCGCTCAGACAAAACAGCGTGAAAGACAGAAACAGAAAACTTTTGTACAGAAACAGAGAAAACACACTCTCTCTCTCTTTCTCTCACACACACATCAACACGTAGACGAACACACAGACACACACACTGTAACCCAACCCACTGATCTCAATAACTCATTCAGTCTCCTGGAGGATTTTTTGATTGGCCTCCCTCTATCTTCCCCACATAGGTGAGGTGGCAGCGGAGAAGTTACACGCCGTCAAAGACAGCAACAAGATGGGAGTGTACAAACAGACTTCAGCCTGTTCTAGTAAGCATGTCTGGAGATGTCACTAAAATGCATTTAACACCGTCTCACCCCATCTGTTTGCTGTAAAACTATACCAGAACATGTATGTTTTTAGGTTTATTATAGTATAATAGTGCATTTACTATACATATTTTTATATATATTTACACTATTCAAATGGACCTAATAGAGTAAAGTAAAAAAAACGATGTCAAGTAAATGTCATGTGACAGATTGTCAGCTAACACGTCATCTCTCCGTCGTCAGGGAGTGGAGGACTGAAACCATGCAGGTGTGTTGTGGTGTGGGTGACAGCTGCCACCTTCATCTTGTGGTCCCTGACTCAGCTATAACACACTTCCCTAAACCTCACCTGGCCTCCGTCACAGAGAACACACTGACTCACTGTGTGTGGTGGGATTTTTTCTAAACTTAACTGTAGTCTCAGTAATAATAATAACAATGATAATAATTGTCTTAATCAGACTTAATCATCATTTAATGGACAGCAAATTGTCTGTTTATAGATCTGTTTATTTGTGTGTGTTTTTTTAGATTAGCTGTTAAAGATGGTTATTGAATTTTGAATATATATGTAAATATTCATTCCTCATGGGGTTTGTGGGGGACAGTATGTCTTGTCTATGACATTGCACATTGTTATTTTCTGCCAAATATCTTTCAGTGCTCTTTAAACTCATTATGTAAATTGTGCAATTTTTAATTGTATATACACATTTTTTTTTATTGATTTGGATGAATGCCATGTTCCCATTTGAGCAATTCGTTTTAAAGTCATAATGTGTGTTAAATAGGCTAAGTAAAACATATACAAAACGGTATGGTCGTATGCTCTTTGATTAGACGTGAAGGACAAAATATTTGAATTGTTGGTTCCAATTAATAAAACTGCTGTTATGTTTTGCTCCAGGCTATTTTATAATCATTTTTCGTGTTTACCATATTTTTTTCAATGAAAAGAGGCGAGTCCTCTTCTCTGCCAAACTACTGGAAGATACTCATGTCACGTGACCAAGTCACCAGAACGTCAACGATGGTATGGAAGGCTCCTGCATTGTAAACTAATACAAGGAAAAGCTGTTGAAAGGGTGTTTGAAACGCAAGAATCACGTTCAAAGGTAAATGGACACATTTAGTCAGCCACAACACACCCCGACGCTGTTTTGCAAGTTTATAAAAAGGGAACGGTAGTGCGATGAGGGTGAGCAATGAATGGGACTGGAAACCGTGTTGTCATTTGGAAGACACGATCGCGTGCTAGCTAAGCTAGATGCTAACATGGAGTATCACACGCCTGTTTACGAAAACGATTTTCTCAAGGTCTTCAATCTCGTTGAATGCAAAAACGGGAAATTACTCCAATAACGAATGTGACTACGCATTTTTCTTGCCAGTTTGCTTAACTTTACGTGCAGTTTACATATTATCCTGCCACACCTACAAAACAACAACCTCGTCGCAGAGGCATGTGCGTCGCAGAGGCATGTTATGTAAATTACAGTTTTATAAGCATTTAAAAAAAGGCATTAACAGCAGTATTATATTTTGATACCGTGAAATCATTCGTCAAACTAAATCAAGTTATAAGCCAGCTTGGAACTGTATAAGCGGTAACAGATTCTCTGCCATGGAGGTAAACAACAATCGCTCTTTTAGCCAACCAATCGCTGAGCTCATCGATGCTCTTGTGTGTTTCATTGGCTGCAACTCCATCTGTGATTTTTAAAACCATCTTGCGCTGTGATGAAAGTGACGATATTTAACTATCCACTTTATATCAGCAAACTGTATCGATTTGTGTCTTGTCATGCATAACATGCATCATTTTATTCGGGGTTAGTATTAAAAAAAAAAAAGTACGAAAGTGCATTCAAGTGAACTGTTTTAATATCTCCACTGTCAGAATTGTAATCTGTTATTCATTAGCGATGGGTGTGACTGAGTTATACTTACTCAGCAAGTTAAGACGTACAGGCTAGCTAAAGGTGAAAGATCCAGAGAAGTACGACTTTGAGCGACACGTTAACCACACAGATACAGGCACATCCTCTGTCACTGCAGGAGACAACATGGGCTCATTGGATTCCGGTAATTACAAAGATATACCTCAATTACGGTTCTTACCATGGCATTAGGTTGTCATATAGTTTCTTTTTAATCGTTTTTGTCGGTGAAATATCATAGAAGGCTAACAAGGCGCAGCCTCTGTAGTCATGGTAGTCAGTCAGTCTGCTAGTTGTGGTCTTGTTTAAGCCTGTAGGCTTTTGGCCTACTCTGGTGCCATGACGACCATCTCTGTTGTTGACCAGTGTGTCAGTCATCTGCCTCACGAACAGTGAAGAGATTTCTCACGTGTGTGTGTGTGCATGCGTGGTACCTGTGTGTGTGTGTGTGTGTGTGTGTGTGTCAGACATGTCCCCAAAGATCACGACGGAGCTGCTGAGGCAGCTCCGTCAGGCCATGAGGAACAGCAAGTACCTGACGGAGCCCATCCAGGCCTACATCGTCCCCTCAGGGGATGCACACCAGGTAGGAGCACACACACACATGTACACACACACATGTACACACACACGTACAGCTACCATGCACACATACATCTACAGAGAATACCAGAGTACACACACACACACACACACATACATGCGCACACACACACACACACACAGGTACCACGCACACATACACCTACACACGGAATACCAGAGAACACACACACATGCTCTTGAACACACTCTCTCTCCTTAATGCTTGTCCTTGTGATCATTCCCCTCTCCTGCTTCGTGTTTATAGGAGTCGTGATGTGATGAGAGGAGGGTCATTAAAATGTCTTACTTCACTGAACAAATACTGATTACTAATAATTCTTCCTCACCCTTCTCCTCCACCCTCACCACTGCCCTCTCCCCCCTCCCCACCGCCCTCTCCCCCCTCCCCACCGCCCCTTCCACAGAGTGAATACATCGCTCCATGTGACTGCCGACGGGAATTTATTTGCGGGTTCAATGGCTCAGCAGGTATTGTGTGTGTGTGTGTGTGTGTGTGTGTGAATGTGTGTGTCCACGACACGCTCCCCTGCAGCCTCAGGTTACCCAGTCTGTCCTGGTCTTTACAAGACCTGTAAGTGTGTGTGTGCTTCACGCCCAGGCCCCAGCCCCTGGCCCGGGCCCCTGGGTCTGATTGCAGAGTTAGAGAGGGGGTCAAGAGACAACCGAGATGAGACCAAAAAAAAACACGAGTCTCATTGGTGGCCCCGCTACCAGACCGTCGCCGTCCGACTTCCCTTTCCTGTTTTTTTTTGTCCTGCCTCACGCGGAGATGAATAAGAGACGTGGAGGTTCTCTAACAGGGGGGAGGGGGGGGTGAGTTACAAATTGGACCCTTTCATTTGTTTCCAGTTAAAGCTTACTGTTTGGCCTCTCTCTCTCCACCCCCCCCCCCTCCTCCCCCCAGGTACAGCCATCGTGACAGAGCAGCATGCTGCCATGTGGACGGATGGACGCTACTTCCTGCAGGCCACTCAGCAGATGGACAACAACTGGACCCTCATGAAGATGGGTATGCTCAGATTCACTCTGTTTAGATTCACTCTGCTCAGATTCTGAGCAGATTCTGAGCAGATTCTGATTCTGATTCACTCTGCTACACTGTTCTCTACTCTGTGCTGTGCGTGACTTTTTACTGCTTTAGTAAAGTCTCCCACAGAACTCTTCCACCAAAGTCCAGTCTTTAAAGGCTGTGTGTGTCTGTGTGTGTGTGTGTGTGTGTGTGTGTGTGTCCAGGTCTGAAGGAGACTCCCAGTCAGGAGGACTGGCTCATCAGTGTTCTCCCTGAGAACTCCAAAGTAGGCGTGGACCCCTGGATCATCGCTGCAGGTAGTATATCTCTCCTCATCATCATCATCATGCACCTTCACCTGCTGTCAGACACAGGCCACTCCCGGGCTCTGACCTCTGGACTACTGTTACAGCTGTACTGTAGACAAGGCCGTGGTTATCTGCTGCACTTCCTGTTTGCACAGCATGTACGATGCTTTGGATGGAAAGCGTCTGCTAAAAGAGAGAAATGGCGCGGTATAAAACGTGAAGCAATATGCGACTTGTTGGCAGTTATGTACATTGTCTGTGTGCGTGTGTTCCAGACCAGTGGAAGAACATGAACAAGGCTTTGACCGGCGCTGGTCACCGTCTGGTGGCCGTGCAGGAGAACCTGATAGATGCTATCTGGGAAGACCGACCGGCCAGACCCAGCACCCAGCTCATCACCCTGGGCCTGGGGTACACAGGTCAGGACCACACACACACACACACACACGTGAATAAAAATGAAACTTGAAAAACATCCGGAGCCAAGATGGAGTTTGTTGACCCTGCGTTTCTCTCTCTCTACTGGTCTGCAGGTATGAGCTGGCAGGACAAGATCACCGCCCTGAGATCCAAGATGGCCGAGAGGAAGATCAGCTGGTTCGTTGCCACGGCGCTGGATGAGATCGCATGTAGGACCCTCCTGCACACATGATTTCCAAATAATCATCCTTGGCTCAAAGTCAAGCTTTTATTTGAAAGATTAGTGACAACTATGCCCTTTTTTATGCTATTATGTAGCACAGTGTCATGTGAAATCGTTATAAGAGTGACATCACACACACACACGTCGCCACGGTTACGTAACCCCAATGTGTTGACACCGCATCACGATCCAGGGACCCCTGGCGGGTGCCCTGCAGTGTGTCCTGGTCTATGCCTGTGAGTGCCTCGTTAACCGACCCTAACGACCTCTCCTGGCTGATTGGCTGGCTCCAGTGTTTGGGCTAATTAGTAGCATGCTGATTGGTGATTGCTGTCAGGTCACATTTAGACAAGAGGGGGCTAAATAAGGAGGGATTTGCTCAGGCAAGGCCATGAGGAAAGCCAAAAATGGGACGACTGATCACAGGAGTGATGCTCAGGCCTAGGTTGAGGCGGAGCAGGACTCATACGGTGCAAAGTCACGGAAGATCTGTAGATGCCTTTTGTTGTTTGGTAAAATGTTTGGAAGAATCCCTTTCACCATTTTTCTCTCATTTTCTTTCTTTCACCCATTCTGTCCTCTCTCTCTCTCTCTCTCTCTCTCTCTCTCTCTCTCATCCACTCTTCCTGTTTTCCTCTCTTCCTCCAGGGCTTTTCAACCTCCGGGGCTCAGACATAGAGTACAACCCCGTGTTCTTTGCGTACGCCATCGTGGGGATGGCCACGATACGGTAAACCCCCCTGAACTCACTCACATCGGAGGATCTCTTAGCCTCCACAGAGAACTAGATAGAGCTGTTTTGTGACCTCTGACCTGTCGATCGGACCCGTCCCGTAGGCTGTTTGTAGACCAGAAGCGCCTGGAGGCCCCTGCAGTTCGCCGGCACCTGGAGCTGGACACGCCCATCAGGGCGGAGCTTAGCGTGAAGCCCCTCCCCTACGAGGCGGTGTTTACTGAGCTGCAGGCGGTGTGCGCCGCGCTGGGGCCCAAGGACAAGGTGTGGATCTGCGACAAGGCCAGCTGCGCCCTCACGCAGGTCATCCCCAAGGTGAGAGGGAGCAACTGCCGCCGGACAGGCTCAAAATGGCCGCCGTCTCGGGGTGATTGTCAACTTGTGGGTTTTGTAGGGGAGGTGTCGAGGTGTTGGGTTTGTAATGTGTGTGTGTGTGTGTCCAGGCCCACCGCTCCCCCATCCCCTACACCCCCCTCTGTCTCGCCAAAGCCGTCAAGAACACCACCGAGATCCAGGGCATGAAGATGGCCCATGTGAGTGACCTTTGACCTCTGTGGGCACAAACACGACCTACTGAACCCATTACACTGTAAAGATAATTACAAATATCACATAATATTAATATTGTCATTGTACGGTCTAAAATGAGGTATGGTGACTATAAAGTCATTTATGTACAATTAAACAATAATACAATTTTACAGTCTTAATTTGTAGTTTTTCTCTCTGACAGATCAAGGATGCTGTGGCTCTGTGTGAGCTGTTTGGCTGGCTGGAGAAAGAGGTGATCACACACTTCAGTTTCAATCTCCTCTCAAGCTAACAGGAATTAGTAACCAGGTGTCTGGACTATGCCTTGTTGTTGGCGTGACGACCGGGTTATTTACTGTCTTATAGATTCCAAAGGGCACAGTGACGGAGATGTCTGCTGCAGATAAGGCAGAGGAATTACGCAGGTGAGTCTCTCACATGCACACACACACACACAGGTGAGTCTCTCTGTCTCACACACACACACACACACAGGTGAGTCTCACACACACACACACGCAGGTGAGTCTCTCTGTCTCACACACACACACACGCAGGTGAGTCTCTCTGTCTCACACACACACACAGGTGAGTCTCTGTCTCACACACACACACACATAAATCATATGTCCTCTTCTATTATACTTATTCCTTGATCCCCCCCCCAACATTTGAACATGTAAACTCCTCAACACTCCTCAACAAAACAAGTTTCTCTGGGCTCCGTAATTGTGCTGCGACTGGAGTTCTATCGCCACCCGCTGGACTGTCCAGGGAACTGCAGCAGCATGCCAATCCTCCGAATTCGTCTTCCCTGACAGTCGGCGATGACTCGCTTAAAATACTCACTGTGTTCACTGTGGGTCTCAACGTGTGTGTCTCTCGATCAGCCAACAGAAGGACTTCGTGGGCCTGAGTTTCCCCTCCATCTCCAGTGTGGGCCCCAACGGGGCCATCATCCACTACAGGTACACACACACACACACCCGCGGCACAATCACAGCTCTGTCATATAGAGTTTGTGACGTTGCTTGGTGGAATGTTCCGGTTGTGTAGCGGTGGGATGTTAGGGTGACACGTGTTGGTGTTGTGTCTCCCCCCAGACCCCTGCCTGAGACCAACAGAACACTGTCCCTCAACGAGGTCTACTTGCTAGACTCTGGAGCCCAGTACACGTGAGACTAACAGCTGGGGGAGGGAGGGAGGGAGGGAGGATGGAGGGGAGGGGGGATAGCTTGGTGGATGGAGGGGAGGGGGGATAGCTTGGTGGATGGAGGGGAGGGGGGGATAGCTTGGTGGATGGAGGGGAGGGGGGATAGCTTGGTGGATGGAGGGGAGGGGGGGATAGCTTGGTGGATGGAGGGGAGGGGGGATAGCTTGGTGGATGGAGGGGAGGGGGGATAGCTTGGTGGATGGAGGGGAGGGGGGATAGCTTGGTGGATGGAGGGGAGGGGGGATAGCTTGGTGGATGGAGGGGAGGGGGGATAGCTTGGTGGATGGAGGGGAGGGGGGATAGCTTGGTGGATGGAGGGGAGGGGGGATAGCTTGGTGGATGGAGGGGAGGGGGGATAGCTTGGTGGATGGAGGGGAGGGGGGATAGCTTGGTGGATGGAAGGAGGGAGGGGACATAGGGAGGGAGGGATAGCTTGGTGGAGAGAGCGATGGAGGAAGTAGGATAAAGGGAAGGCGTGAATGAGCTGCATGTGGTTGTGACTGTGTCTCTTCCTTCAGTGACGGCACCACCGACGTCACCCGTACCGTGCACTTTGGAACGCCCTCTGCTTACGAGAAGGTAACGGGAGCTTCTAGAACGTCCTCCGAGTTACTTGTGTTAAAAACTAAACCATGTTTTGGTCAGACCCTGTATTTGTCTAACTGTGTGTTTGTGTGTTTGAAAGGAATGCTTCACCTATGTTCTGAAGGGACACATAGCCGTCAGTGCCGCCGTATTCCCCAACGGAACCAAAGGTAGGCCCCCCCGCTCTCCACTAACCTCCACGTCTGACAGGAACATGACCATTTCTCCTCCTCACTCTCTCCCTATACTCCCTATACTATCCCCCCCCCCCGACTCCCTATGTTATTAATGCCCTGCTTTGTTTAACCTGCTTGTTTTTGTTGTTGTTGCTTTGTGTTTTTTTTCTGTATGTCTGTACTGCTGTGGTTGTGTGCTGTTGTACTTTTTAACCTGATTTTTTTCCCTTAGCCCCCTTTCCCTCAAGGCCATCATTGTAAATAAGAATTTGTTCTTAATGATCTTGCCTGGGTAAATAAAGGTTAAATAAAAAATAAAATACTCCCTCCATCCCTCTTCCCCTCTCTGGCCCTCTGTCCTCCTCCTTATCATCCCTCTCTTCTTCTTCTTCTTCTTCTCCTCCTCCTCTTCTCCTCCCACGTCCCTCTTCTAGGCCACTTGTTGGATTCGTTCGCCCGGGCGGCGCTGTGGGAGTCTGGGCTGGACTACCTGCACGGCACGGGGCACGGCGTGGGCTGCTTCCTCAACGTGCACGAGGGGCCCTGCGGCATCAGCTACAAGACCTTCGCCGACGAGCCGCTGGAGGCCGGCATGATCGTCAGCGACGGTGGGACACTTCCTCTTCCTGGTTACAGCCACACACAGAGCACAGTCATATGACACACACACACACACACACCACAGAGCACAGTTATATGCGAACACACACACACAGAGCACAGTCATATGACACACTCACACACAGAGCACAGTCATATGACACACTCTCACACACACAGAGCACAGTTATGACACACAGCACAGTCATATGACACACACACAGAGCACAGTCACATGACACATACACAGCACAGTCACATGACACACACACACACACAGAGCACAGTCACATGACACACACACAGAACACAGTCTTCTCCTTCATGTATTCGTTCACGTTCTTCAGAACCTGGGTACTATGAAGACGGCTCCTTCGGAATCAGAATTGAGAACGTGGTTCTTGTGGTCCCTGCCAAGCCCAAGGTAAGAACCGTACCAACGTTAAGACACCACTAGCTACAGTCTATAGTAGGTGCTAAATGATCCACGTGTGTGTGTGTGTGTGTGTGTGTGTGTGTGTGTGTTACCCCTCAGTACAACTACAGGAACAGAGGCAGTTTGACCTTCGAGGCCCTCACCCTGGTCCCCATCCAGGTGAAGATGATGAACACAGAGCTGCTGACGCAGAAAGAGGTGGGAGGCGGTTGACCCCCGCTGTCAGAAACCTGACCTCTTCTCTGTGTCTTTATCCAACCCCTTCTGCCGTCTCGAAGTCGGTTTGTGAAGGAAGGCGTCGCTTATTTAGAACCGCTTGTTTATTTGTCGCTAGGATAAACATACAGTTTGCCTTACACATTCTGAGGTGACGTGACCTGTGGTGGTTTTACTTGTTACATGTGGAAGTACTGTGAGACACCATGTCTTACGAGGAAAAGAATATACTGGATATACACAAGAACAAAACTGTACAGTACTGTAATTATTACTATTCAGCCAATCATGTGAGCGCTTACTGACTCTCTTCTCTGTCCTGCAGCGCAATTGGGTGAATGAGTACCACAGGCAATGCCGTGAGACGATTGGAGCAGAACTGGAGAGGCAGGGCAGGAAGGAGGCCTTGGAGTGGCTGATCAGGGAAACCCAGCCAATCGCCTGAAGAGTATTTTGACTGACTCTTATTTAATCCAATCATTTGCCTGAGGGTATCCATGGATGGCTCTGCAGTGATTATCTCTCTCTCTCCCTCTCTCTCTCTCTCTCTCTCTCTCTCTCTCTCTCTCTCTCTCTCTGTGTCTCTCTCTCTCTCTGTGTCTCTCTCTCTCTCTCTCTCTCTCTCTCTCTCTCTCTCTCTCTCTCTCTCTCTCTCTCTGTGTCTCTCTCTCTCTCTCTCTCTCTCTGTGTGTGTGTGTCATGCTCGGCTTCTTTTGTAATGCACACCATTTCAAATGTTTTATGACGATTCAATAAAAATCCATTGTAAAAAAAACAACATAATGCTTAATTCCTCATTCTGCATGAAAAGAAACAAAACACCCGTCCCCTCCCTCCTCTAAAGTGGAACAGTCCACCTCGATCTAAAGCTGCATGTAGAAGTTGGGCGGGTCCATGATGACACCACTAGAGGGGTCCATGGCGTAGTCCTCCATAGTGAGCTCCCTCATGGGCAGCGGGTCCCGCTCCTCCAGACCAGAGGTGGCGCTGCTCTCCTCCACCCCAACAGGAAGTGGGTTGCTGTAGATGTAGTAGATCCTGGAGTTGTCCTTGGGCACTTCCTGCTTCCTGAAGAGAGCCAGTGGGTTCCTGAAGCTGGCGGACCTCTTCACCGCCCGGACGTCCACCGGGTGGAGCGGGTCGACGCTGCGCACGGCTCTCTCGTACACGTGCGCTCTCTTAGTCTGCCTGGAAATGAGGGGGACAGGTTTTAGTCTGTCTGGAAATGAGGGCGACAGGTTTTAGTCTGCCTGGAAATGAGGGCGACAGGTTTTAGTCTGTCTGGAAATGAGGGCGACAGGTTTTAGTCTGTCTGGAAATGAGGGCGACAGGTTTTAGTCTGTCTGGAAATGAGGGCGACAGGTTTTAGTCTGTCTGGAAATGAGGGCGACAGGTTTTAGTCTGCCTGGAAATGAGGGCGACAGGTTTTAGTCTGTCTGGAAATGAGGGCGACAGGTTTTAGTCTGCCTGGAAATGAGGGCGACAGGTTTTAGTCTGTCTGGAAATGAGGGCGACAGGTTTTAGTCTGTCTGGAAATGAGGGCGACAGGTTTTAGTCTGTCTGGAAATGAGGGCGACAGGTTTTAGTCTGTCTGGAAATGAGGGCGACAGGTTTTAGTCTGTCTGGAAATGAGGGCGACAGGTTTTAGTCTGCCTGGAAATGAGGGCGACAGGTTTTAGTCTGTCTGGAAATGAGGGCGACAGGTTTTAGTCTGTCTGGAAATGAGGGCGACAGGTTTTAGTCTGTCTGAAAATGAGGGCGACAGGTTTAGAAAGGAGTTGGAGAACATAGAGTTGTGTTTTGTCAGTTCTCCAGAGGAGCACCCTTGACGAACACAAGCCCTCAGAGAAGACGAGGAGAATCTCCCAAACAACTGTGGAAATGAGCAGGGTGCACAGACCCAGGTGTTCCTGAGAGCAGGGTGCACAGACCCAGGTGTTCCTGAGAGCAGGATGAACAGACCCAGGTGTTCCTAAGAGCAGGGTGCACAGACCCAGGTGTTCCTGAGAGCAGGGTGCACAGACCCAGGTGTTCCTGAGAGCAGGGTGCACAGACCCAGGTGTTCCTGAGAGCAGGGTGCACAGACCCAGGTGTTCCTGAGAGCAGGGTGCACAGACCCAGGTGTTCCTGAGAGCAGGGTGCACAGACCCAGGTGTTCCTGAGAGCAGGGTGCACAGACCCAGGTGTTCCTAAGAGCAGGGTGCACAGACCCAGGTGTTCCTAAGAGCAGGGTGCACAGACCCAGGTGTTCCTGAGAGCAGGGTGCACAGACCCAGGTGTTCCTGAGAGCAGGGTGCACAGACCCAGGTGTTCCTGAGAGCAGGGTGCACAGACCCAGGTGTTCCTGAGAGCAGGGTGCACAGACCCAGGTGTTCCTGAGAGCAGGATGAACAGACCCAGGTGTTACTGAGAGCAGGGTGCACAGACCCAGGTGTTCCTGAGAGCAGGGTGCACAGACCCAGGTGTTCCTGAGAGCAGGGTGCACAGACCCAGGTGTTCCTGAGAGCAGGGTGCACAGACCCAGGTGTTCCTGAGAGCAGGGTGCACAGACCCAGGTGTTCCTGAGAGCAGGGTGCACAGACCCAGGTGTTCCTGAGAGCAGGGTGTAGGAGAGAGAAAGTGACTCACCTCCTCCGCTGGTGGCAGGTGACACCGCAGTAGAGCGCCGTGAGGGCGAGGACACACAAGGCCAGGGTTGCCATGGTGATGTTGAAAACCTTCAGCTCTGAGGAGAGGACGGCATGAGCACAGAGGTGACCGGTCAGTACAGGATTCAAACTCGTACTACCCCCCCTACTGAGAATCTCTCCCAGCTTTGTTATCCATATTATCCGGTTACAATTTCATAATATTAGGAACGCCTGTACTTGAATAGTAAAGTTTTTGGTTATGGTTGTTGGTTTTAAAGACTTCTGGAAGAATTGGCATCTTGAGCGGATGTGTAGAGTCAGACCTTCGACACAAACCCCTTTATTGGCCACAGGAACACAGTCTCTATTGGCTCTTCTTCCAAACAAAGTTGTCTTACCGTGGCGCGCTGCGGACATGCCGTGGTCGACCGTGCCCGGAACCGCGGTCGTGTTCCGGTCGAAGCCCACTGAGGTAGAGTCGTGACGGTTGTCCCAGCTCATGACTGTGCCATGTTTCCCTCCAGAGCATGAACTGAGAACACACTTTCCAAACTTCACGCCCTGAGTTCCCTGGCTTAATGGGGCGCGATCACGTGACCCCACCCCCCCGGCATGCTTGCCTCCGTTGCCGTGGAAACGGTCGCAGGCCCCCAATCCCAGGCTTTTGTAGACCCCCCCCCCAACCCTTTTCTGCACCCTCTTGTTTACCAGTTGGCATTCACTCCTGTTTTATAGGGACAGTGAGAAAGGGAAGGAGGGAAAGAGGGATGGAGGAGGACTGGATTGACTGCTCAAACACCTTCTCTGAAAGCTTACAGGCTCTGAGAACAGCCCCGAGTACAGCCTCATTTTTGCCACGGGTAAAAGCCTGTACTGTTGACTAGCTCGGAGCCCGGCTGGCGTACAGTTGAGTCGAGCTGACAGGGTTGTGGAGTTCCACAGATACTGGGAGGGTCATTGTGACGAGGCCTGTCTTCCTGTGTTCAGCTTTGTTGTCTCCATGGTTCTGATTAGCAACAGGGACAAGACACAGCGCAACAGAGGGAACATTCTCTCTCTTTCTCTCTCTCTTTCTTCTCTCTTTCTTCCTTCCTTTCTGTTTTTCTTACGCACACTCCATTTCACTCTGGCGGAACATTTATGGAGATAAACAGTAGATATGGTGACTCAGTATGTTCTGGTCCAATTAGGATCAGACTGCATGTTCTGTTCATGTTCTCCTAGGAGATGCTATGTTGTGTGTTTGTTTGTGTGTGTCTGTGTGTGTGTGTAAGAGGGTGAGAGCTAGAGAGAGAGCCAGAGAGAGATGAATGGCATATTGCCCCACTTATTGTTCAAGTTCGGCTCATTAACCAAGCCTTAATTGGTTTGTTAATGAGTTGCCCAGTAGCTTGTTTTACAGTTGGTCTGTTCAGACATAAACCATTACAACAAGTGCAGTAGCATCAGTCTCTACTGTGTGATGCTAATATCTAGACCATAGGTCTTCAGTACTGTTGTACAATCTCCACAGGAGCCTTCACTGTCCATATTTGGTCAAATCAGATACATGTTAATGTATTATGCTACATACAGTTGTCCCACAGTGGGTCAACATAGTTTCCATGCCATCTTTAAAACTATTTTATCATCGTAGTACAAAGTGCCGGGCTCCCCTGCTCAAATATCACATGACTATTAATAAGATGATCTCTCCGGACAAGTTAAATAAACAATGTTCTATTTGCTGTTTCTCCCCCGTTGCTGCCTTCCTGTTGGTCTCACGTCCAGCGGGATGAAGTGTGGTGTGTGTGTGTGTGTGTGTGTGTGTGTGTGTGTGTCCGTCCACTCCTCACAGAAGCGTCTTTTACCTCGAGGGAAATCATCTTCTCTTTTCTCTCGGTGCAGAAAAGCATCGTGGGAGGGGTAGTTTATCTTCACTGACTCTCATCACTGGTTATTTGACTGTGATGACCGAGACCAACGAGGTCACCACGCGAGTCAACGGACAAGTAATACGTCCTCTAATGAGTTAGTCAGCCTCTTGTTAACACAAACGGAGCGTTGAGTTTGTAAACATTCCGTAACGGAACTCTAAAATAACGTAACGTGTTTATCATTTGTTTGTATTGCACTGATTTCGAGATTTATTTTAACAAATGTGTGGTATTATCCACCAGGTGGCAGTATTCAAGTATCCCATCACGAAAACCATGGCAATTTGGAGATGCCCGTCAAGGTAAAATAAATGTAAATCCCCTCTGTATAGCCAAGCATGTAGCACACATTCATCAGTTATTCATCATTAATCAGTTGAGAGTATACTAACTTATCAATCAACACTGGTGTCAAATCTGAAGACACTTAAACGGATTTTAGATTGTATCCACAATCACCACTAAACCACTGTCATCTGCGTTTGACAGATCGACCTACATAAATTATGTTACACTTCCTGACTCGACGTAAACCAACATGTCTACACAGAGGGAGATTGAGTGATTAAGAAACAGAGCATGAAACTGGTATTTAAATATCTGTTTGTCTACCCATTTAAAAAGTTTAATATTCCACGTCCATATTGCTGTTGAATTGTTTTTGTTTGAGGAACGCGTGTGAAAGGGTTATGTTAGTTTATTTAACCGGTTAGTTTACCAAACTACGCCACTGAATCCCGCGACAGTTTTCGTGGGAAATATGATTTTTTTTTTTAACTTTGCAGGCTATTACTAACATTGAAAATTTTCATTTTAACACTTTGAAGCGTGCTGATAAATCAGTCGAAACCAATTTAACACACCGTTGCTTGATTAAAGTTTGTTCTCTACATTCTAAGAGATTATTCACCACAACGAATGTTTCGAATACCACCCCGACCACAAAGTGCCCAACATGTGTTAGCTCTTAATGAAGTTTATTTGGGTAAAACGGTCCACAGTAATTGTCTCACAAGGAAAAGTGTCCGGGTTAATTGTTAGTATTTATAAGTTATAAAGCGATTTTATCTTGATGTCCTTCCAGGCTAAATAAATGACAATTTCTAAGAGAGGGCCAGTGGTTTTGCGGTGTGGTAGATAGTAACGTTTTTAATAGTCGTAATGCTCTCTTGTGCCTCACCCACTCTCTCCCTCTCCATCATCTACAAAAGTCTCAACTTACTCCTTCATAGACCTCTCACACACTGTGACATGAACCCTCTCGATACATACCTTTAAACTCTGTACCTCACCCTGTCCCCCCCTCTACCTCACCCTGTCCCTCCCCCTCTACCTCACCCTGTCCCCCCCTCTACCTCACCCTGTCCCCCCTCTACCTCACCCTGTCCCCCCCCTCTACCTCACCCTGTCCCCCCCTCTACCTCACCCTGTCCCCCCCCTCTACCTCACCCTGTCCCCCCCCCCTCTACCTCACCCTGTCCCCCCTCTACCTCACCCTGTCTCCCCCCTCTACCTCACCCTGTCCCCCCTCTACCTCACCCTGTCCCCCCCCTCTACCTCACCCTGTCCCCCCCTCTACCTCACCCTGTCCCCCCCCTCTCACCCTGTCCCCCCCCTCTACCTCACCCTGTCCCCCCCCCTCTACCTCACCCTGTCCCCCCCCTCTACCTCACCCTGTCCCCCCTCTACCTCACCCTGTCCCCCCCCTCTACCTCACCCTGTCCCCCCCTCTACCTCACCCTGTCCCCCCCCTCTCACCCTGTCCCCCCCCTCTACCTCACCCTGTCCCCCCCCCCTCTACCTCACCCTGTCCCCCCCCTCTACCTCACCCTGTCCCCCCCCTCTACCTCACCCTGTCCCCCCCTCTACCGCACCCTGTCCCCCCCCTCTACCTCACCCTGTCCCCCCCCTCTACCTCACCCTGTCCCCCCCCTCTACCTCACCCTGTCCCCCCCTCTACCTCACCCTGTCCCCCCCCTCTACCTCACCCTGTCCCCCCCCTCTACCTCACCCTGTCCCCCCCTCTACCTCACCCTGTCCCCCCCCCTCTACCTCACCCTGTCCCCCCCTCTACCTCACCCTGTCCCCCCCTCTACCTCACCCTGTCCCCCCCCTCTACCTCACCTTGGATCTCCCACTTCTCCCCTTCCTCACCCTCTACTTCCCCCCTGTGTTTGTGTAGAGGCTGGTAGGAAATTAGCATTCTGGCGTGGTACATTAGTTCTGATTTGGTTCAAGGAGAGAGTTCTGCCTTGATTGATTTCCCATGTCATACAGAACACAGTAGGTTCCTAGAGGGAGGTAGCACTGGGTACGTGATTCTCTCTCTTAATCCTTTCGGTTTTTCCTCTCAGCCTGAGTGAATGAGAAATGGATGACTTTGATTTTTAACACACGCTCCACTGTTCATCCTAACTTTTTTGCTGATCCAGTTTTTCCAGTTCCTGTTTCCTGAAATATGAATCCAAAATATACATTTGATTGAACTATTACATGCATAGAGGCACAGCAAATATGATTCGTAAAAAACGGATATTGATCTTTTAAAAACACAGGCAGGGATTACTATGACCCTTGGAGCATGGAGTCCATATGGAGGTTTGTCCGGGGCGAAGGGGAACCAGCCCACCCCCAACCCCACCGCCGACCCCATGTCCCTGGGTACCGGGCCCACCAAGCCGCCATGGATCCCTGGAGGTAGTCACACACTGTGTTCATACGTGGGATTTATTGATTCCTGCTGTCATTGCCGTTCCGTCCTATTAGACATGTACACAAGGTGGTATCCACACACGTACACACGTACAGTAGTCTCCTGTGAATCTATCAGAGAAAGAGAAGTGCATGGTGCATAGCCCATAAAACATGTTAATGCTCCAACCCCCGCAACCCTGTCTGACCTTAACCTTCCTGTACTTCTGTGTGTGTGTGTGTGTGTGTGTGTGTGTGTGTGTGTGTGTGTATGTGTGTGTGTGTGTGTGTGTGTGTGTGTGAAGTACAGGAAAATAAAAAAGGATTGAGTTTGTGTGTGTGCGTGTGTTTGTGTATTTCCCTAAACCATCAATAACTTTGATTTGCTCAAACATATCCACCTAAGCTTTAAAGCCTGCGTGTTCATTATATTTTATGAAAACAGCCACCTGTGATCTCTCAATATCAACAAAATGCTATTTAGTGGATTTGTGGGAAAGCTTCAAATCCGTGGCTTTCCTACATACACAGCAGAGGTGTCCCTGCAGCGATGGAATTTTGGCATGTATATATCTCTGTATTTACCTACATTTATATAAAGTCTAATACAGATTATACTGGTGAAACTGCCAAAGGAGTTGCAACCTTGTTTGCAGGAGGTAACTGGTGCGTACAGTAGGCTATATTCTGTATTGTTCGAATATAACATACCGTATATACAATAATACCTCATATTTTTATGGTAGGGCTATCAGTAGGGCTCACAACACAGACACAAGCCCACACTACTCAAAATACGACTAAGTACACACATCCTGGCTCTGGATCACCCACCCAGCACCCCACTCCCAGCTCTTTCTCAGCCCCGCTCTGGGCTGTCTTGGCTGGGCACCAGGGCTCAGGACTGTCCCCTGAGGATGTCCAGACCCCCGGGCGCAGGCCTGGCTGCTATATGTGGCTGATGCAGAAGATCTGCTTTGGCAAGCGGGCCCCGGAGAACGGTGTGGGAACGGTCTGGAGGGCCAGGGCCGGGACGCCTGCTGTGGGGTTCGCACCCGAACCAGTGCCTGATACAACAGTACAGAGAACCAGCTGCCACATACTAGATACTGTCAATAAGGTCAAGGGTCCAGATCTCAAGTTTATTATATATGTCATATGTATTCTTAACAGTTATTGGTAAAGAAATGCTTGATTTTAAAGACTCCAAAACAGCACAGACACAGTAATACAAGATTCTCAGATTAAACAGATTAACCTATGGCAGTGTAAACATTGTAGTATTTCTCTAATCCAAGATGGAGGGCAGGCGGAGGAGAAGGAGGGAAACGTAGCTGTGCTCCACAGCAGAGACTCCACACAGCCGCAAAGACAACTCCCTCAGACTTGTTAAGGGACTGAAAAATGGTTTGATGATTGGGGCCCGATGCTATTTTAGGGTGTTTTTCTGTCTTATTAGATGGGGTTGAGATGAGACAGGCTGTGGGTCCAGCAAGAGGTTGTCAAGGCCTCTCATTCATCACGATAGGAGAATCGTATCAGTCAACCATGTTTTGATGGCACCATCACGTTGTGGGAATTCCCAAGCCGGATGGGTTGTGTTTGCCGGGAAATGGCGGGATCTTTTCCAAAGCGGGGGCGTTCAGCCTTGTGTGTGTGTGTGTGGTTTTTGGTTGACGGTGCTGCGCGGTGATCCGACCCGTTGTCACACTGCGTCGGGTCGCGTTTAGAGTGAGCGAAGGCAGAAAACGCCGTCTTAAAACAAGGCCACCCACTTCACTTTAACTCTGTGTCTCTCAAGAGGTTCGCCACTTTGAACGGCGCAAAGTTGAGAAATGTGCTGATTTTTTGTTCGTCCACCCCCGAGACTAGGCTTTTAAACTGAACAAGCGGTGTTGGTGGATTTGTCGATAATTCATCCTTCAGCCTTGCTCGGAGCCGTCCCAGAATCCCAGTATATCTCCCTAAAATCCCTCTCCTTATCCTCCCCCGGTTCTTGGTGAAGAAGTGTGTGTATGTGTGTGTGTTTGCTCTGTTATCTGAAGTGAGGCCATCAGATGTCCATTAGTTTCCAGATGTCGGACAGGCAGACTAGGGAGTCTTGGTAAAACACAGCCCTGCTCCCTCCCTCCCCCAACCCCCCTCCCCTCCCCCACCCCCCTCTCTCCTCCCCCCTCTCTCTGGTGGTTCTGCAGTCCTCCATCCAAACACATCTTTCGGTTCAGTTATTTACTCATGTCGCTCAGTTTCTGAGTGGCTCACTCCTCCTACTGCTGACCATACTTGAACACACTCCTCTCCTCGTCTCCTCTCCTCGTCTCCTCCTCTCTTCTCTATAATCACCTGTGTGTCCCCAGTAGCCTAGTACAGTAGTTGAGTTGAGGTGAGTAGAGCTCATACATCATGGTTCCTCCTCCATCTCTCTCCACGGACCAGGCCCAGAAGCACTCTCTTTCTCCATCAATTCTCCTCGTTACCGCTGTACGCATCGCTGGAAATTATGATAAGAGGTGTCCATATCTACTGGACACACACACACACATCTCACTCTCCCCCTTACACACGCAAACACACACACACACAACCCCTACACACACACACTCTACACACACACACACTCGACCACCTCATGCTATCCATCATGACCAACAGGCTCGTATCTATTCAAGTGAATTAACCACGGTCGGACACGACAAGTGTATGATAAAGATACACGCCAACGCAGGAAAATGCGGAGTGATGGAGTGCAGAGATAGACCCCTAATCTAAATAACCTTACTGGAGATTACAGGGGGATTACAGGACACTCCCGTTTGTTGCCAAGGATCCCGTCGGCAGGACGATGAGCGAGTTCCGTGCACTCGCTAAGGAATGCGTCTGTCGTAGTAGCTCTCACATGTAAACAGTGTCCGGGCCGGTCGCCTGCTGGGGTCGTAATGGATGTGGGAGAAAAGTTTTGGGGGAGGGGCCAACATGTTCATGTTCACCGACAGGGATGTGAGCTGATGGTGTAGGTTTCCATGAAGTAAGGCAAGGCCACAATATACATTAAGTATGGTACCGTGCCATACACCGGCCGTGCTGTACACAGTACATACACATCGTCCACCACACACACACACAGTAAGCCACACACACAGTAAGCCACACACACACACTACATACAGTGTAAGCTGCTCACAAACTATCCCAGCTGTAATATTGTACAGACCATGTACAATATCCAGTCTGAAGGACAGTTGTTCCACTGTTGCCCCCCCCCACACCCACACACACACACACACACACAGCTGTAGTGGTGAGTGTGAGATAGGATGTATGGCCAGGGTCAGTGTGTGTCAAGTCCAGGCACATACATCAGGGGGGAGATAAGAGGAGCACTTATCCTCAACCTCTCACCTCTGCTGAGATGAATAGGTGGAAACACACACACACACACACTGTTGCGCCTCATACACACACATACAATACACACTCATACACATACACACCAAAAAGATGTAGAACCACAGCTGTGGGTAGCTCGAATACAGCATTGAAGGAAACAGATGTAAGATATAAAAAGATGCTGCGATGCTACTTTAAGACACATCGGTTACCCAGCCACCCCATCAGAGAGATAAGGTCACTCTCGCTCTCAGATGAAACCACTGGATCTCCTCATGGAACTGGGAACATTCAGACGATTCATTATCGTGTTTATATCAAGCGGCCAGTTTTTGCATTAAATGCTGGACGGCTATCCGGTCCATCTGAACGCATGTCCAGTTGAGAGTGCTCCCGGAATGGATTGACGTCGTCTCCGGTCCGATGCGAGCGTTTGGCTGAAAAACGAGACGGATGGGACGTTGCGGGGGCATTTAGGAAGGCGCACGGAGTCTCTTTAGTGTGTCTGGGTCTAATGGCAGCAGACGACCGCATGTCTGAGAGTTTCACCTCATCATGCAGGACACGTGAAGGCACTGGCTCTCAGCCAAGACTAAATGTATACGTTCCTCTCGTTCTCGTATCATCTTTAAATCTGCTGGAGTCGAACGGCGCTAAGTCTGATTTAACTTCAGGTGACCCCTGCTTGTGTAGGACAACTGGAAGCATCTCTGTGCTTCATTAATTTGGCAGCAGTATCTAAAAGCTTTTTTCCCTTTGTCATTAAGGGCCATTTAGTTTAGATGAATAGGCACTCTCCCTTGCCCTCCTTCTTTCATCCTCTTTTTCCCTCTCTCTCTCTCTCTCTCTCTCTCTCTCTCTCTCTCTCTCTCTCTCTCTCTCTCTCTCTCTCTCTCTCTCTCTCTCTCTCTCTCTCTCTCTCTCTCTCTCTCTCTCTCTCTCTCTCATTCTCTCTCTCTATCTCTATCTCTCTCTCTATCTCTCTCTGTCTCTCTCTCTTCTTTTCCAGATCATTCCGCCTCTTCTCTGGGAACGCCACGTTTGATCAGGGGAGTCCCTGTAGCCGAGGAGCGATATATTCATAGAACTCTGGGAAAAGATGTCGCTAGACACTCCAGGGGAATTATACGAGGGGGACAGAGGGAGAACACAGAAATTGACAAAAATAGACGGAAATCTCACGCCTGGCCGCGGTTCTGAAGAATGTGCCCCCCCCCCCCACTCTCCCCCCTTCCCTGCCGACCCCCCCCCCCCTCCCCCCCCCGTAGATCGTGTTTTCACAGGACAGGACTCGGAGAAAGAAGCGAGGGTTCCGCTGGTGCTTTCGCTTTCTCTCCGTTTCTCTCACTCTATATTTCTGTCTCTCTCTTTGTCTCTCTCTCTCAACTCTGTCCCCCTCTCTCTCTCTCTCTCTCTCTCTCTCTCTCTCTCTCGACTCTGTCTATCTCTCGTGTGTCATCCTACTGTTATGCCCCGTAGGCCGGTGTTGGTTCTCAGGAGAAAGCCTTGGCTCCTGGAGGACCCCTACACTTCGAGGCTTTTGGTTTGACCCATATCTTGTCCTACTGTAAGTGACAGAAGGCACACCTGCATAAACAGGGGTGTTCCAACAACCACTTCAGAGAGACACTTAGCTCTGCTCCTACAGCTGATGATGTAAGGTACGGGGCGGGCCAAAAACATAAAGCAACATAATGACTCAACCGACCATTGAACTCCATCATTAAACGTTCCAACATACAATGACATTGCGCAAACATGCGCAAACCGCACTGTGTGTTTCCCATAAACAATAGACAATGCTCGGCGGGGTTATCAGAGCGAGCAGAGCTTTTCCAAGGGGGGATTTTTCAAATACTTGTTCCGTGATGCCGCCCACTTCCCTTGAGCCTGCGGACAGGTTCGGACCCCTGGCTGCCAACCCAAACAGTGCAATCCCACACGGGCCCCGCTCACGGTACAGCGCCTGTGCTCATCCAGGCGTGGAGAGAGAGAGGGGGGGAGGGAGGAGGGATGGAGGAGGGGAGGGGGGGGAGGTATTGGTTTCTAGACCCAGAGACGGAACACGCTGGAGGGGCTGCTTTTGTATAACGCCGTCCCCCCTCCTCTGCAGGGCTGGGTTGCTGTGGGTGGTGCTGGGTTGCTGTGTGGTGGTGCTGGGTTGCTGTGTGGTGGTGCTGGGTTGCTGTGGGTGGTGCTGGGTTGCTGTGTGGTGGTGCTGGGTTGCTGTGTGGTGGTGCTGGGTTGCTGTGTGGTGGTGCTGGGTTGCTGTGTGGTGGTGCTGGGTTGCTGTGGGTGGTGCTGGGTTGCTGTGTGGTGGTGCTGGGTTGCTGTGTGGTGGTGCTGGGTTGCTGTGTGGTGGTGCTGGGTTGCTGTGGGTGGTGCTGGGTTGCTGTGTGGTGGTGCTGGGTTGCTGTGGGTGGTGCTGGGTTTCTGTGGGTGGTGCTGGGTTGCTGTGGGTGGTGCTGGGTTGCTGTGGGTGGTGCTGGGTTGCTGTGGGTGGTGCTGGGTTGCTGTGTGGTGGTGCTGGGTTGCTGTGGGTGGTGCTGGGTTGCTGTGGGTGGTGCTGGGTTGCTGTGGGTGGTGCTGGGTTGCTGTGTGGTGGTGCTGGGTTGCTGTGGGTGGTGCTGGGTTGCTGTGTGGTGGTGCTGGGTTGCTGTGGGTGGTGCTGGGTTGCTGTGTGGTGGTGCTGGGTTGCTGTGTGGTGGTGCTGGGTTGCTGTGGGTGGTGCTGGGTTGCTGTGTGGTGGTGCTGGGTTGCTGTGGGTGGTGCTGGGTTGCTGTGTGGTGGTGCTGGGTTGCTGTGTGGTGGTGCTGGGTTGCTGTGGGTGGTGCTGGGTTGCTGTGGGTGGTGCTGGGTTGCTGTGTGGTGGTGCTGGGTTGCTGTGGGTGGTGCTGGGTTGCTGTGTGGTGGTGCTGGGTTGCTGTGTGGTGGTGCTGGGTTGCTGTGTGGTGGTGCTGGGTTGCTGTGGGTGGTGCTGGGTTGCTGTGTGGTGGTGCTGGGTTGCTGTGGGTGGTGCTGGGTTGCTGTGGGTGGTGCTGGGTTGCTGTGTGGTGGTGCTGGGTTGCTGTGGGTGGTGCTGGGTTGCTGTGTGGTGGTGCTGGGTTGCTGTGGGTGGTGCTGGGTTGCTGTGTGGTGGTGCTGGGTTGCTGTGTGGTGGTGCTGGGTTGCTGTGGGTGGTGCTGGGTTGCTGTGGGTGGTGCTGGGTTGCTGTGTGGTGGTGCTGGGTTGCTGTGGGTGGTGCTGGGTTGCTGTGGGTGGTGCTGGGTTGCTGTGGGTGGTGCTGGGTTGCTGTGTGGTGGTGCTGGGTTGCTGTGGGTGGTGCTGGGTTGCTGTGGGTGGTGCTGGGTTGCTGTGTGGTGGTGCTGGGTTGCTGTGGGTGGTGCTGGGTTGCTGTGTGGTGGTGCTGGGTTGCTGTGGGTGGTGCTGGGTTGCTGTGGGTGGTGCTGGGTTGCTGTGGGTGGTGCTGGGTTGCTGTGTGGTGGTGCTGGGTTGCTGTGGGTGGTGCTGGGTTGCTGTGGGTGGTGCTGGGTTGCTGTGTGGTGGTGCTGGGTTGCTGTGGGTGGTGCTGGGTTGCTGTGGGTGGTGCTGGGTTGCTGTGGGTGGTGCTGGGTTGCTGTGTGGTGGTGCTGGGTTGCTGTGGGTGGTGCTGGGTTGCTGTGGGTGGTGCTGGGTTGCTGTGGGTGGTGCTGGGTTGCTGTGTGGTGGTGCTGGGTTGCTGTGGGTGGTGCTGGGTTGCTGTGTGGTGGTGCTGGGTTGCTGTGGGTGGTGCTGGGTTGCTGTGGGTGGTGCTGGGTTGCTGTGGGTGGTGCTGGGTTGCTGTGTGGTGGTGCTGGGTTGCTGTGGGTGGTGCTGGGTTGCTGTCGGTGGTGCTGGGTTGCTGTGGGTGGTGCTGGGCTGCTGTGGGTGGTGCTGGGTTGCTGTGGGTGGTGCTGGGTTGCTGTGGGTGGTGCTGGGCTGCTGTGGGTGGTGCTGGGTTGCTGTGGGTGGTGCTGGGTTGCTGTGGGTGGTGCTGGGCTGCTGTGGGTGGTGCTGGGTTGCTGTGTGGTGGTGCTGGGTTGCTGTGGGTGGTGCTGGGTTGCTGTGGGTGGTGCTGGGTTGCTGTGGGTGGGTGGTATGGTAGATTTTAAAGTTATTGGTGTGGACATGCGTGTTTAGACGGGCGCATCCGTAGAGTAAAGTAGATTAGAGTAGATTTAGAGTAGAGAAGGGTTGGACTTTATTAATCCCCAGGATATTGCACTCTTGCAGAGGTAACAACAAAATATATATTTTTGGAATTAAACAAACAATACAAATACACGATGTAGAGATGTAGACAGTTCAGGGTTAGTATAGTGGTCCTTGGGTAATTTGGTTTACGGTTATTTTCCCGCCTTTGTCGAGGTAGAGAGAGGGAAAGGGAGGGAGAGAGAGACAGCAGTAAACCCAGTTTAATGTGTGTAAAAGGTGTGTTGTCACATGATACTACTGCAGAGGGAGCCAGGCCCAGGTTCTTGCTTGTGCAGTATCCCAGTTGGAGAAGCTAGGATGTGCAACTTGATGGTCAGTTGATCACGAGAGCTGATTACATTCTCCCTCCTTAAAGCCCAGGTGAGCCATGTCATGTCAGGCTCCCGTCGATGACTAATTACACTGTCATATCTGGCCGGTGCAGTAATATGAACTCTCCATGGGCTCTCGTCTTTAACAGGACACGTCGTGAGCACTTTTTTTCCCCATCCTAAACAAGTGTGTTTTTTTCATCTCGTCGAGTGTCTCATCGGACTGTTTTCAGATCTCGATGAATAACGGTCGACCTAAGCTGTCATTCTCTTTACGGAATATGTCAAACCTCACCAAGACGTAGACGGATAATATGTTTAAAACAAGTTGACTTTAAATCTCAAGCGTAAGCCTTTCAAACTGAATATTAGCACATCAGTAACTCATAACTATTCTTAGAAGATTCTCCACCGAATACTCCAGCTGTATAGTTTACCTTCACTGTGTTGGAAAGCTGCCATGTTGACACCACTGAGGACATCCTCACAGGCAATAAACAACGTTGACTCCGGCGCTGAGGGGAAATTGTAGGAAGTCGTAGACGACCGTATGCCAAGAAATCATCGTTGCTTTGTAAAATAGCTGATCCTTTTAGAGGTTGGGGGTCAAACATGACTAGCGTGTCTGCAATTCAGACAATCACAGCCCGTTGAACGCCTCACATTCCATGTCACAACTCAATGTCAAGGAAGCAGATGAATCATCTCCACGTTGACTCTGAGTCATACGTGACTGATTCTTTACAAACGACTCTGTCTCTACATGTGTTAGGGAGAACATAAAGCAGAAATGACTCCCCCGGCATACAAAGCCCTGACTCCCACCACATATTTCAGACACAAACACACCACTTAAAACATACACTCACGCTGTAAAAACAAGCTTTCAGTAACAAGTCTTCTGAAAACCCTGTCATGTCTCAACAGTGCAAAGCACCACCGCAAACTTGATTTTTTTTGGTTTTGCGTTGAACACAGAGACAGCTTGTCAGAGGAGAGATCTAGGGAGTTGTTAGCTTAGCTACGGTTGCCTCTCGAAAGCACGGCTTGCTGTGGAGCACTTCTAAGACTACCTACAGAAACATACAAGTATGTAGAAATGGTCACGGTCCCAGTTGTGAACTCGGGGAAAGTTTATTATTTCTACTCTATTAGACCAGAACGTAATACCCTGAAAGGCACTTTTACTCCACGTCTCAATGTGAAAATCAACATCGTTCGAAGGAAGAAGACCCATCCGTCGGCTAATCATTTCCATGTTAGTGTAATTGGTGTCGACGTTGGGGACAAGTTAGCTTCTGCTAATAGGGCGCCATTAGCAAGCCCTCGTGTATAAACGCTCATGGGAACCTTCCACTTGCTTGCGGTCTCAGAGGTAACAAGGCATGTAGCGCAACAGCCATGCTAATCTGATTAGCAAATCTGAGCTAATGGGGCGTTAAAAACACATCCAGGCATGAGGAAGTGCATGTTTGAGGGTCCCCTTAAGTACAGTAACATACCCAGTCCTTGGAAGTGTCTTTAACAGGTCTGTGGTCATCCAGAGTCGAGATCAACAAGACCATTAAGGAATGTTGAGTTCTGATCTGGGAGTATTGGTTACAACTCTCTCTGACGCTTCTCTGCGTTAAAACGCTTCGTGACGACAGGGAAATGAAAACCACCTGAAGCCCTTGTACTGCTGGAAGCTCAGAAGATGACCATTATGACACGGGTGTGAAAATAGATCCAGCTTTTCCTTGGGTAGCTAGTCATTTCCTATCCATGACACTCCAATTGTAATTATTCATCGTCGAGAGTTGTTTTAGCGACGATGTGAAGCATATGCTAACACATGGAAGACAATGAAGGGTCCAGATGTTGGTCTGGATCACAGCGCCACCAGGGAAGTAGTCTGCTTGTCTGTATCCTGGCCCAGGAAGCACAGGAGGCCAGCAAAAGCAGCCGTGGTTATGAATGAGTCACAACCACGGCGAAACGCCACTCAGCCCGTCCTCAGACGTGAACACTTGCGTAAACGAGGTTGTTGGTGAAGTCACGTTTACACCCTGAGAGGCTGTGAAGTCTTCAGCACTGTTACTACCTCCTGGATGGAGACGAAAAAGGACGATTCACGCCCGAGGCCTTTTAGTCAGTCAGACGAGCCGAGAAGCTCAGCCGCTGTGTGAAACGGGGCAGGGCGGCGGCATCTTACCGGTATTGGGGACGTTGACACTAATCTGAGGTAATGGAGGCTTTCTGTGAAGTCTTCTTCTTCTCTGGACGGGAGATCCTGATCGTCGTGTCGACTGGAGGAGGATGTAGGTATGAGGGCGTGAGGGCAGATTAGTGTCAGTTTACCTCAGGGTTTGGAGACGACTGGTGCTAAAAGAAGGTTGTTTTGTTGTCAGAGAGAGCTCTTTTTTTCAGCCATCACTAATGGTAGCTTCAGTTGCACGATATTGTGGTAAGTAGTTAACTGAATACAACTTTTGCATCACTTATCATGAAACTCAAGGACCCCACTGGTCAATTTAGGTGGCTTTGCAGAATGCCTGGTCAGCAGGGGTCAGGGTAGAGCTGTAAAGAAATGAACGTCCCTTCTATATTGTTCTCTTTCTTTATTTTTCTAGTCTGTTTTTTTGATTCAGAACTCCCAGTAATCAAAATAATAACAAGACATGAATGGAAATGTGAGAAATGGGATGTTG
>NC_085039.1:11694713-11780495 GCF_963692335.1 Osmerus eperlanus
AAAAGAGGGGAGTGAGAGAGAAATGAGAGGAGGGAGAGAAGGGAGAGAAGGGATGAGATGATCGACACACACAAAGAGAGACACAGGGAGCTCCAAACAGAAGTGTTTTCATAACAAAATGAACGCAACACTGGGCAAACGTAACAAGGGGGTTTCAAACATGACATCCAGGGGGAGAATAAACTGTGCATTCTTAACCACATTGCAGCAGACAGGCACCCAATCACACAGGCACCCAATCACACAGCCAGCCAATCAGCACAGCCGTGCTTTAAAAGTCACTCAGTTGAGTTTTATTGACATTAGACAAACGTAGACATGTCTCTGATGCCTAATGAGCATCCATCACTCACAGACACCAGCGCTTGATTGGTGGGTCTCATACTGACTCCTGTCGTGCCGTTGGCCAAAACAAGTACTCTCCCCCCACCCCCACCCCCACCCCAAACAGACCAATCACAGTGACCCCTTGTAAAGAATGACGTCTAAAAATGTAAAAATCAAGCCAAGTCAAACTTGTTAAGATCGTAAAAGAGTCATAGAAACGGACAGATGGGATTAGCTTGATTCAGCTCTGTTGTCTTGCGTCTTGTGGAGTTTTAATGAGCGTGTTTTGGGAAGATGGTTTTATAAATTGTGGTGCGATGAGAATTAATGTCTGAAATATTTTCTCAAAGTACAGAGTACAGTTGCGTCTCTGTTAATATGAGAGATTTCCCAGACTGAATGCAGCATTAAACCCTCATCAGGATAAACTAGAGAAAACATGAATAAGTGCTGGTTCACAGACTCAGTAGGGAGTGATTCTGTTTTGAAATATTTCAATGCTGAAATGGTGTTATGATCTGAGCCACATTTTCTCTCAAATCTATGTATCTATGTTATTATGTATGTATGTATCTGTCTGTCTGTCTGTCTGCCTGTCTATCTATCTATCTATCTATCTATCTATCTATCTATCTATCTATCTATCTGTCTCTGTTTTTCATTTTCTCCACATCTTTCTGTTTCTCTCTTTCTGTCTCTCTTCATCCATGTGTTTCTCTCTGTGACCGATGATCCTAAACCAGGGTGGTTTCCTGAAACAACCAGACTACACAGCAGCTCTATTGTTGAAACTACATTTCCCATGAGCACTGCACCCTGCTACTAATGCAAAACGCACTTTGTAGAAACAACAGGCTCAAGTGCATGTGATACTGTAAGGTCAAACCGACACAATTCTTCCTTGGCGTCTTACATTTGAGGTGAACGAGTTACTTGTATTGAAAAAATACAGAATGAAAGTATTTTAATAGAAGTAAGAAGTAGTTAACTGTAAAATTGGGAAGTTGGGAAAGTTTGAAGAAAAAAGGATATGGTACGTTTGTAAGAGGTGGAGGGCCAGAATGTATATTTGTCATCCTGATTGGTTGATGTGACGTCACCTGAGGCAGCCCACGTCACCTCCGATTGGACACCTGTGGAAGATCAAACTCCACCCACCTGTGTAACGTCAGCCTGTCGCTGGACCCAAACACAGCTGATGCCATGGAAACGGAGCATCTGCTACCGTGGACTGGTGAAGTGATGCTCAAGCCATTCAGCACATCACCACCGACTTCATCAAGACAACTTCTAGCTGTCTTTTTTGAGGTTTCTTTCTTTCTTTTATAGATTATGACCACTCTTGTGTTGGAGAGAGGGTTGTGTGTATCCTTTGCACTATCCCTAACCACACACATACACACACACATACACACACACATACACACACACATACACACACACATATACACACACATACACACACACATATACACACCGATGTTTGCCTTCTAATCTGGAGGAGATGGTTGATGTCAGAGCAATAACTTTTCATGACCTTATCGTAATTGGAATCTACCACTAACACTGTGTCGCGGGTGGGTGAAGCGAACACCCCCGAACATGGTCTAGTCCAGGCCTCACAGTCTGTTTCCTCACCTCATCACTACCAGATGGAACAGTCCATTAGCTAAGTACTGGATCTGAGGTGGAGATAATGGGATTTCACAGTTGAGAGAGACTGTTGTTGGAGTCAGCTACCAGGCATTGATGACAATGCAATACAGACGGCCCTCTGGGCAGATGAAATTATCAAGTGTTGACCTGTCCATAGGAGTCGCACACATCCACTTGAATGTCTCCTAGGGGTGTTAGTTTAACTTCCAAAGGTCACGCTCTCAGATATTCAACCTCCAGAACATACACATTTAGCGTGTTTCATGATGAGCAACTGACTCTTGAAGAGGGCTTCACCCACGCATGCTTGGAAGGGCAAATATTACATTGGTTTAGTTCAAGGACAAAGTTGATCCAGCAGATCATACTTTAAAACCAAACAAGGCCCCACAGGTTTTTAAGACAACCTAAGATCTATGTGATAAAAGTCTAGTCGTTTTTGACTGACTGATCTGTAATATAAATATCTATGTTGGAGACAGGGGAAGGATGCAGGTTTCATTGGCCAGCTGAGCAAATATCACCACAGGAGGAAATCATAGGGTCAGAGCAAAGAAAATGGAGAAGATGTAGAGAGCGATAGACGAGCTCTGTACTCAGTGTTTGCATAGTGAGAGAGGGAGAGAGGGAGAAAGGAATGGAGATGGATGGATGGATAAGCGGATGGATGGATGAATATGTGGATGGACGTATGGATGGATGACTGGATGTCTTGATGGGTCTTGATGGGTCATCGACTTCTACTTTTTTATAAATCAGCAAATTAAATCCATCCACCATCTCTAATCATGACATTTGGATCCATTTGTGTGTAATAACACACACACATTGTAGAGACTCCATTGGATATCCCGGCCACATAGAGACAAGACGTGGAAGAAATTGAATGGATGACACCCCTGAATGTAACAGTAAGTACCATTATACTCACTGAACAGAAAAGAACCAAGATCATTACACACGTGTGAACTAACCGGTCGTCTACACCCAGTTAACCCAGATATCATCATGATTGCTGAAACAACACAGTCTGATATGACCCATCACATTCCTCACAGCCACGTCCCTGCTTTATAACAAACCTCCCTCCGTCAGCACATATCTTGATTGGGTCTGCAGAGAGACTATAAACATTGAAATGTTCTGCTTGAGACAGGGTAAATAGCATGGTAATTTGACATGCTAAACGACCCTAATTCTGATGTTCTAGGTGGTGAGAACAGTCGATAAACACGTCACTCTGGTGGTCGGCCGGCTTGCCAACACGTAAAAGCTCAGCTAAATAGAAACCTAAAATTTTCAGAACGTCAGTAACAGGAGTTGTTTCATGACGTGTCGGTCAACATGATGACTATTTTCACACTTTTTGAGACAATCCTGTCGTGTGGTACGTTTAATGTATGTGATGCTGGGCTGTATCTGAGACAAGTTGTGTGTGCTGTGTTTGTGCTGTGTGTGTGCTGTGTGTGTGCTGTGTGTGTGCTGTGTTTGTGCTGTGTGTGTGCTGTGTGTTTGCTGTGTGTGTGCTGTGTGTGTGCTGTGTGTGTGCTGTGTGTGTGATGTCTGTTTGCTGTGTGTGTGCTGTGTGTGTGCTGTGTGTATGTTGTGTGTTTGCTGTGTTTTCCCTTGCAGGACAGAGTACAACTCAGAACAGTCAGTGAGACTTTCAACCTGGAATGATTCACATCCCTCCCTGACACACAAACAAACACGCACACTTGCACACACACACACAGACACACACACACACCCAGACCCAGACCCAGACTCCAGGTCTGTGTACCTGACCCAGAGTGTGTTTACCAGGGGAAAGAGTGCAGGCTTTAGCCCCTAGGGGCTAGTCTGATGGCTGTATTTTTGTTTGTGGACAAAGACGCAAACAGTGAGATTTCTCCAGACAATCAAAGGTGGAGAATGTGTGTGTGAGGAGGACTGGAGCACGTTGTGTGTGGGGTGTGTGTGACAGGAAGTAAAGGGGAGTGGGAATGAGAGAGAAAACGAGAGAGCTATCGACAGGGAGGGGGCATAGATGGAGAGCGAGGGGGAGGGAGAGAGATTACATTGTGCAGCATCTCCACCTCTGTCTATGTTTAGGCCTCTCCCTCTCTCTCTCTCTTTGGGCATCCTCGATCCCTCCCAGAACTCCTGTTCCCTGGCTGGTTGCTACGGAAACAATGGCGACGAGCTCACGGTGACAGCGGGAGACAGGAACAGGCACAAACACAGGAACCCACCATTCTACCACCGGGACAGACCTGCGGCCTTGAGTCTGGAACTCTCTATCTCTCTCTCTCTCCCGCCTCCCTGTCTCTCCCTCTCTCCCTTTCTCCCTCTCTTCCTTTCTCTCTCTCCCTGCTCCCTGTCTCTCCCTCTCTTCCTTTCTCTCTCTCTCTCTCTCTCTCTCTCTCTCTCTCTCTCTCTCTCTCTCTCTCTCTCTCTCTCTCTCTCTCTCTCTCTCTCTCTCTCTCTCTCTCTCTCTCTCTCTCCCTGCTCCCTGTCTCTCCCTCTCTCCCTTTCTCCCTCTCTCTCCCTTTCTCTCTCTCTCTCCCTGCTCCCTGTCTCTCTCTCACTCTCTCCCCTCCCTCCCCTTTCTGAATGTGCCCTGATGAGACAACACGCTGACACCCATTCCCTGGCTGTCCTCCACCAGAGCCCAGGTCCTGAGGGAGAGAGAGAGAGAAGCTCCACAGACTCCAGGAGGGATGATTGACCTGGAGGTGTATATTTAGAGACGGCCCTTCTCACCTCAGATGCCTTGGCCAGGGTCACACGTGCTTCTGCGCTCTGACCAAGAAAGTGTTTTGGCCTTGTTGGAGGCTCGGGGTTCTAGAACATCCAGGGTGTTAGAACATCCAGGGTGTTCCATAGGTGAGGGTCTTGATGTTTGTCTTGCTGGTCACTTAGACAGTAAGTAAAAACCCTGGCTACCAACTGTAGTTTTCCAGGCTGTCTGCTTTTCTGGAACATTTCAGCTCATTGTTTAAACTCTGTAGATTGTCACGCCGTAGTGATGATTGATCAAGTGTGTTTTAATAATTTCCTTTAAGAGTTCTTTTCCCCAATGAGCGAGTTCTCGTTAATCTTCCCTTTATCCAAACTCAAGCACGGACTATGAAGAGGAATAAAAGAGGGGTATTCATCACGGCTGTGTGACCCTGCTGTTACCTCGACAGACCTGCCCTCCTGAGATACACACTTTCACAGGGACCGTGTTGAAGAATGAACCGGGCAGAGCCCGTTTGTCTACGACTCTCTGGAACATTCCGCCATCAAATGTGTGTCTATTTCACGAGGCGTTGGCGTTTAGCGATTAGGATGCGTGTTTATCCCACGTTAATCTGTCCTGTGTCCCTTTTCCTGTCACTTAATCATGCCCTTTACCACTCACACACACACACACACCACAACAATACCTCCATCGAAAGCAAGGTGATTACACCATTAACCTGCCAGCTTCAGATTTACAAACCTCCACAATTTCTTCCTGTCTCTCTTATTTCACTTCCTGTCTCGGTCACACTACTTCCTGTCTTGGTCATTGTAACCGCGGTCAAGGTATGCACTTCAGGAATCCCCTAGAGCCTGGGTCCACTACTGCACACAGAGCAGCTTTAACATCGCTTATCAGTTGGAGAGGTACACTGGTACATTTCAATACCAGTCCCCCGCTCTCTCCCCCCCTCTCCTCCCCCCCCTACTGCGACCTGGCATTGTCAAAAATTAATATACACAACCTTGCTGGAAACCCCCCACCCCTCCTTGCTCAGGTCTCAGGGGTCAGAAGAGCCAAGGTAAACATCGACCAATCATCTCCTTCAATGGCTCTGACACCTGTCTGATGAGGACGGAACACGGCGAGGCCACGATCCAATCAGGAGTCTGGAATGAGGAGCCGGAGAGGAGGGACCTACGCGGGCGTCGGGGACGCTCCGAGCGTGGTCGACCTTCCTCTCACCCGTCTCCCGATTTGGCCGGCGTTCTGGAAGGCTGCCGAGGAGCGTTGGTTCTATTCACAGGGATCGCCCCCCTGCTGAGAGCCCCACACCAGGCTCCATAGGCATTCAAGTGTACACAGTTGTGAGAACTGACTATATAGTCAGTTCGGCTAGTGCGTGCATGCGTGCGTGTGCGTGTGTGAGGGCTGATGAAAAAGGGTTAGCGCCACATACAAAGGATCAGTATATAAATGGGGAAAGTACCACATCAAGCTTCAAAAGGCTGCCGAGGGCTAATTTTGAATGCGGCACGTACATACACCATTGTCTGACCTCTGTGAACCCTGAAAACATGGCTGCACTCGTCGTGGATGTGTTTTGCTGAGTTGTACTGTATACTGAGCTACACTTGAGCTGGTGTTGGTGAAAGTTCTCATCATATTTGGACTGAATGGTTAATCAACCTTATAAGGACATATCGCCCATCTCTAATCAAACAGCATATGGCTAGCCAATGCTCCAGTCCAAATAGGGTTCTTTCCTAGAACGAAAGTACATCTTTAAGTCCAGCTAGCGTTCTCAGTACTACTAACTCAATTCAAAAATAGAGTCCAAACACCCTCTCTCTCTCTCTCTCTCTCTCTCTCTCTCTCTCTCTCCACTCTGCAATTGGTGAAAGCATATTCAGTGTGTAAAAAATCTTGGTATGGGTTCCAAGGCAGGAATGTTTGGGCTTTGAGAAATCAAAACTGGAGGCTACGGGAGCGTAGACACAATGGTTGTTGTACGGAGGATCGTCTGTCGTCCATTGTCTGGATTCTGCAGCCTCACCCCAAAACACTACCTCCCTTCTGTGGTGGGGAACAAACACGGGGTGAACCCCTCGGGGAGTCTCCTCGTCTCCTTTGTCTCCAAACACAGACCCCCCGCCGGAGGCCCGCTTGGGTCTCTGGGTCGCCCCGGGTTACCACGACGCCCGGGTTGCCACGGCGCCCGGGGTTGAAGCTCCTGTGAGGCGTGACAACGGACGAAGCAGGCGACGGAGGGGAGCGCGTGCAGGAAGAACACGACTCTGTCACACTCTCTGGGGAGAGCGCTCCCTCCTGGTGGGTCTTCTGGCTCTGTAAGGCCCTGGTGGGGAGACCGCTCCCTGCCTGTGGTCTTCTGGCTCTGTAAGGCCCTGGTGGGGAGAGCGCTCCCTGCTCCTCTCCTTCTCTGTAGCTTTCTCTTTCCTTTTCTGTCGTTCTGGACAGCCAATGTTTTCTACAAGAAGAATTGTTATTTCGCTCTTTTCTGACATGGAAAAAGACTAGGCCAATGGGTGTAGGGTTTTGCTCTGCAGGGTCTAAAGCACTGGGATTCATGTCAGACTTAATGCTACACACTGCTGCACTTCCATGCTGGGCAATGCTTCGTATTTATGTATGCCAAATGCCAAAGGAATGTTTACATTGTTCAGGATCTGAATATCCATAAACAGACTCATTGAGGGGAGTGAACATAGAGTTGAGGCGTCTGGAGCCCTCATCCCCTCAGCTCCATATGTTTCACATTTCAGAGCAGACGATCTTAGATAGACACTGAAGGAAGAGAGGTGAATTAAGTTATTTTTACTTTGGAGAACTCAGCAAAATAAGACACAGAGCCGGAAATGTATGGTCAATCATACAGGACTCTGTTCCACATAGTGTGAGTTGAATAGGTCAGTCATTGTATCACAGCCAGCAGGAATGATTTGGGACGTTCGAGCAAACAGGTTATGAACAGTCGTTGACTCAACTTATGGAAATGTCTTTAATCCCAAGTGTGCACTCTTAGAATTGACCGTTCTAAGATGGGGTGTTAGAATGGAACATGCACCAACAACTTGTTATTTCCCTCCAGTTGTCACTCATTCATTCCTTCCATCTCGGCTTTCTCAGTACACCTGCAAAACCTAACGAGGCGGTCTCCGTGCTGGCACGCCGGACCGCAATCACACACCAGCATGCCTCTGCGATGTGCACGCTTTCCTCCTTTTGTCGAAGCACAACGGCAGCACATACTGAACCTGGCGATGTTTCCTGCGAGCGAGTCAGTAAGAGGCGAACATGAGGAAGGCGTGTTTCTAATTATAGTCACCAGGGGCTCGCAGCTCAAGAGGCTAGGAGCGTACACACAGCAGGACGGGAATCTGGGATTTACGGTGTCGCCCTCAAGGTCGTTGCTTCCCCCTTAACCGGCTCACTTTCTTCGGTAGTAAATCATTCACTTGGCGGGTAGCTGCCGGTGTTTACAAGAGAATAATAGAATTGTATTGTGGAAGAGACAGTGACTAACGCATGCCTGTTGAATGGAATTGTCATTCTACAGGAACAGTCAGTTTAAGCATCCTGAATATGTCAACTGGCTTACAATGCTATTTTAATATGGCAGTGTTCGGCTCTACATTTTCCGAAAATACTGTAGGTTAAAGGTCAAATCATGCACAGATAATTGTATATATTGATCACCACTGACTATTATTGGTGGCATTGATCACCACTGACTATTATTTGACTGCTGTCATGGTGTTGTCAAGGTGTGATCACCGTGACCACTGTCATCACCAAGCTTCACCTGGACCACCCCAACCTCACCATCAGGAGAAAGGTCAAAGTTGAAACCTTCAGACAGGAGGACTGTTGGACATCTTCAAAGACCCCCCTTTGTTGTTGCTCTTAGTCTGTAAACACGCGCAATCAACACTCCCCATCTCAAATCTCAAACAAAGAATGAATACACCCGCAGATTCTTTTAGCCAGGGGACTTTTCATTGGAGAAAACAAGAGGAAGTCCAAAGCAGACAGGAGAGTTTCCCTTTTAGTCAAATAAAGACACAATTATTGTGCTAAAAAACAAAACAATTGTGGGCGCCATGAACAATTCCAGGGGACAGAATACCTGTATGACTGGAATCATGCATACAAGGACAATTGATCATTATGATGTCACAGTGGTTATCCCGAGGGAGCAATAAACTGAGATTAGCAACCAGGAAGTGATGAGGCAGTGTAGCATGGTAAACATGGCCTTTCCTTTGATAAGAGTCCCAATTGGAAGCAACACTCATGTTGTCATGCATACTTGTGGACTCACGCACTTAAACACTCAGACACACTCAAGGTTATTACACATTACTCATTAAAATAACTCCTCACTATTTTTCTTTTATATTGTTCTGGATGTTTGGTCCATTGCTAATCATCCTGAAAGGGGAGCCAGAAAAATGTCCATTATAAACACAGGAAGTTGTATTCAATGTGAAATAGCTCAGCGCCGTGGTGGAGGTCAATGTAATATTGTTGATCTGAGGAAGCTTGTGTCCTGCTACATAACAATGCTACAAACAGAGGTGGGTCCTGGGCGGACATCTTGGAACAGGACAGCAGTAACCTAGAACCTCGTTGGCAGCAACAAGTGGAACGATTTGACTGTGTGTGTGTGTGTGAGAGACAGAGAGTGTGTGAGAGAGATCGAGTGTGTGCATGCGTGTGTATGTGTGAGAGACAGAGAGTGTGTGAGAGAGATCGAGTGTGTGCATGCGTGTGTCTGTGTGAGTTAGTGTGTGTGTCTCTGTGTGATTCTGTGCATGATAGGGACTCAAGGGTCCCTCACAACGTAAAGAGCTGGCTCAGAGTTTGCCAGAATCATTTTCCAAACCAGTTAAGGAGGATTGTTTTTTTTTCTCCAAAAGGAAATGCAGCAACCTAGAAGCTTTTGTTCTTTTGTTACTGTTCTCAAGTGCTTCTCTGGCCCCACCGTAGGTGAGGCCCCTACTTGGAGAGATTATTGTCCAGGGCGTGTTTGACTCTGGTTGCATGCTGCTATCACAGAGCCCAGATGTGCCGATAGACCTGACGTATTGATTTAAAGAGACCTTCCCTGGCCACGGAGACCTTGGGAAGGATACCATGACCGTATGGTACATGTAAACAATACATCAACTATACAAACTCTTTTGCTTTGGATTTTTAACCTTGGGTCACGTTTGTGGAGAGGACATGTTGAAATGAAGCATAACAATTACATTTGACGTAGGCTTCTATGGTCAAAGGAAAAACAAATGTGGACTTATGAATTTGATTATACTATGAGTTGTGTGTTATTATAACGGACCACCATCATAATCATAAGTCATAATTCCGGCTACAGTTCTGCCAGTGGCGATGTGAAGGTGGAACGCAGAAATCGTTGAGTGTGCTTCCCTCTATTGAACAAATGTGGATACTGCAACTGGAAGATTTCGCCCGTTTTATTTGTGGTGCATGGACAAGCGAGCATCAAATGTTCCAAGTATGTGCACGTGTGTGTGTGTGTGTGTGTGTGTGTGTGTGTGTGTGTGTGTGTGTGTGTGTGTGTGTGTGTGTGTGTGTGTGTGTGTGTGTGCGTGTGTGTCCTTGACTGCTGCCATAGCAGCAAATCCACTCGACTTGCTGATTCCGTTTTTTATTTACTTACATTAAAACAATTCACCAACAATTTACATTATAACATACATTCTTTGAGTCTGACATATGTCTCATACTCAGAAGTTTATTAAAGGACTGTATTAATTTAGTATAGGCCTAATAAGAGTTGTTTTGTCCCAGTATGGCTGATGTGCATGCTAATGTGTAGCATGCTTGTCAGTTACAATTTAAAACGTATTAAATTATTAAAATTGACACTTACACTTTTTGTTATGTTGCCAAGCCATTGAACATGATTTTTTTTTCTCTGTGTATCATCTTATTACATAAAACGTGCTCCGAGTGTTAGTAACGCGCCTGCCGTCGGTCCAGCGATGAATCTGATTGGCTGCAGTATCTTATGTTGCGCCTGCCAAACACGTAATCTCTCCCAAAACATACGGTGGTCAACACAGACAAGTCACCTATCTGATCAAGGTAAAAACAAGAAGTACGCCACACTGTCACCGTGACTAGCAGTCGCTAACATATCGTTAACATGTGCCCTAATTTAGGAATGTGATTTTATACTCAACAAAAACGTGTCAGCTGTTTGGATAGCAACTGACAGCGCCAAACATGTGCAAGGTTACTCTCTTACACAAGACAGCAATGTCACTTTTATAACCACTCGAGGCTGGCTCAACTTCCACACGTACTATGCTGGACAGCAACAATGGCCAGTATGACATAATACGTGCTGCATATCTAAATAACCATCTTTCTCTCATGCAATCGTTTCAATGTGCATATTAAGCTAATGGTGCTACTTGGATGTTTTTATGATTAGAAACGATAGTGTGTGAGTGAGTGAGTGAATGAAACAGTTGAAAGGTATTACATTCAACGAAAAAAAACGAGACATTCTGAAGGGCACTCACATGGCTCTGCCTAATGTTCAATGTGAATCGATGCATCTGTGTTATGACACCAGAAGTGAATCACTTTATCCACCAGCAGGTCATATATAAAACCCTTCTGCTCCCTGTTCTTCTCTCACCCCATCCACAATTTCACAAACACCCCCTCCCCCGGCCCAACAGGCAGACGACAGGTGCACAGAAGACCTAAAGTCGGACAGACTGACGGACAACCATGCCGACGGAGACTTTACCTGAGCCCCAGACCGTACGTGTGGTGAACGGTGGGGCGAAGATCATCGTGGAAGAGGATGTTCTCAGGTGCTTGCGGTTTGTCAGTGATGGGGGGGGGGTCTCTGTAGGTTGTATTTATAAATGCGGTACATATTTGACTTAAACTGTCTGTTGCGTTTCTGTTACCTCTTCTCTCTCTTCCTCTTCCTCTCTCTCCAGCCCAGATGATCTGTCAGAACTGCTAGCTGAAGGGACAAAGGAGTCACATGACAGGGCGGAGAACTGCCAGTTTGTCAAAGACTTCCTCAGAGGGCGAATCAAAAGAGAGCTCTTCAAGGTTAGTTGACAGTGACCGTGCATTAACGATGTTTAAATCGTAGGAAGAACCACTGTTTCTCACGCTGTCTTGTGCATTGTCTTCATCGGCCTACACAACTTGCGCACTGCACTTTAAATGAAGGGATCACTTCTTGGATTTGTGAATGAACTGGTGTGAGGGGGAGAGAGAGGGAGATATTCCTGATTGAACTGGTGTCGAACGGATGTTTTGCCCGCTGTCTTAAGTTAATAGGTCACATATTTTCATTTGACCATTTTCCTTTGGCTATTTCTTTCTATATCTCTCTCTCCTCCCCCTCCTTCTCTCCCTCTTCTTTCATCTCACTTCTTTCAGCCACATCTCTCTTTCTCTCTTTCTCTCTTTCTCTCTTTCTCTCTCTTCCCCTTTGTCCCCCCCCCTATCTCACCCCCCCCTTCCTCATACTCTCCTGTGGTCTAACATTACCTCCCCTCCCCTCCCCTCCCCTCCCTCCCTCCCTCCCTCCCTCCCTCCCTCCCTCCCTCTCTCCCCCTCCAGAGAGGGAGCGTGGCTCTCTACTTTGTCTACTCGGCCATGGAAGAGGAGCTGGAGAGGAACAAGGATCACCCCCAGGTGGCTCCTGTGTACTTCTCAGCAGAGCTGGACCGACGGGAGGCTCTGGCCCGGGACCTGGAGTACTTCTACGGAGAGGACTGGCAGAGCCAGGTCAGTTCTGGTCTCCAAACACCGTCCAGCTCCACAGAGCTAGGTCGGAATCCCCGCCTGTGACGGACGAGTTGTGCTCCACCCCCCAACCCTCATCTCGCCCCGTCCACCACCTCCTGCATTCCCCCACCTCAATCCCCCCTCTCCCTCTTCTTCTACCCTCACTCCCCTCCCCACCTCCACCCCCCTCCCCCAGGTGAGTGTGTCCCCAGGTACCAAGCCCTACGTGGACCGCATCCACCAGGTGGGAACTGAGGACCCGGTCCTGCTTGTGGCCCACTCCTACACCCGCTACATGGGGGACCTGTCAGGGGGTCAGATCCTGAAGAAGGGATGTCAAGCCATGTCAAGTTAGAAAGAGAGAGAAACATTTAGTCATTCAGCAGACGCTCTTATCCAGAGCGACTTACAGTAAGTACAGGGACATTCCCCTCCGAGGCAAGTAGGGTGAAGTGCCTTTCCTGGCCGTGCCAAATGACGTTGTGTCCTTGGGCAAGGCACTTCACCCTACTTGCTTCGGGGAGAATGTCCCTGTACTTACTGTAGGTCGCTCTGGATAAGAGTGTCTGCTAAATGACTAAATGTAAATGTCTGTACCCAGGTGGCACAGCGGGCGCTGAAGCTCCCGTCCTCGGGTGAGGGCCTGCTGTTCTACCAGTTTGAGGGCATCCATAACGCCCGGGCCTTCAAGCAGCTGTACCGCAGCAGGATGAACGAGCTGGAGCTGGACGCCCGCACCAAGGACAGGATCGTAGCCGAGTCCAACCGGGCCTTCACGTTCAACATGGAGGTGAGGCCGGATATCAGGTGTAATTGATGATTACTGTCAACAATTGCTGGACAGTAATTGTGTGAAGGTGCATGATGAACTTGAACTCGAGGCAGCCAACGGGAAGGTATTAGTGTTTGTGATTGATTTCTGACTGAAGAAATTATAATTCACCACACCGGTTTGAGTGAAAATTAAACTGGTCCTTATTGTATGACTTTGCGTTATTCATAGTTAATTAAACTTTATTTACACCTGCCTCACCTTATCTCTCTGCGTGCGTGTGCAGGTGTTCACAGAGCTGGAGCAGGTGGGGAGCACCCTCCAGGAGGAGGTGCAGGACGCAGGGTTGGGTCACGGTCACGGAGGAGTAGAGATGCAGGGAGACATAAACACGTGTCCTTACTACGCTGGCAAGATGGGTACGTTACCTGGACCATCTGTACTGGACTGCCTGTAGAAATGGTATGGTCCAGTAGAAATGGAATAGCCCAGTAGTACAGTCCAGTATACTGTCAATGGTATGATCCAGTGGAAATGGCATAGCCCAGTAGTACAGTCCAGTATACTGTTAATGGTATGATCCAGTATAAATGGCATAGCCCAGTAGTATGGCCCAGTATACTGTTAATGGTATGATCCAGTATAAATGGCATAGCCCAGTAGTATGGCCCAGTATACTGTTAATGGTATGATCCAGTATAAATGGCATAGCCCAGTAGTATGGCCCAGTATACTGTTAATGGTATGGTCCAGTAGAAATGGCATAGTCTCAGTATATGGTATGGTCCAGTTTGGACCATACCATTTAAACTCGTCCCCTCTCCTCCCGTGTGTTCAGCTGCCAGCGGGAACACCACCCCTCTCTGCCAGATGGCCATGATGTTCCTACAGCACCCAACCTGCCAGGTGGTGCTGGCCACATGGGTGGCTGCTGTGGCGGGATTGGCTGCCTGGTACCTCATGTGACCTGTCACAGACACATTCAGCCAATCAGGTTTGAACGACAACAAAAGGAATGTTTTTTTTGTTATTTCCTGGACCTCTTTCCCGTTCTTCTTTCTAGTTGTACATTTACATTTAGTCATTTAGCAGACGCTCTTATCCAAAAACGACTTACAGTAAGTACAGGGACATTCCCCCGAGGCAAGTAGAGTGAAGTGCCTTGCCCAAGGACACAACGTCATTTTGGCACGGCCAGGAATCGAACGAGCAACCGTCTGATTAATAGCCCAATTCCCTAACCGCTCAGCCATCTGACTGCCGTTCTCCCCCTCTCTCTCCCCATTTCTCTCTTATCTTTTTTTCAGTCATCGGTCTCTCTATCCCCGTCTTTTTCTCTGTCTCTGTCTCACTCCAGATGTCTTGACATCTCAAAAACTGTAAATTCACGGAGACGGTCACTGTCTAAAGTCAGGTCACCATGGAAACCACTTTGAAAAAGTCACTGAGCATGCCATATTTGGATGCACTTTTTGGGGATCAATAAACTAATTCTACGACTGCTACTAGTGCTAATTCTAGAATTCTAAGTCAAACCAATTCTAGAATTTTAAGTTCATTGTGGCACTTATGTTTTGGTCTTGTTAATCCTCAAACTATGGTGTAGCTTCATTTTGACACTCAGTATAAAGAAAACAGAATGTAAAAAAGCGGCATGGTGAATGTTTGGTTCTCCCCGTTTAATGTTCATCCAAAACCTGGTGTGTGCATCCTTCAGAGATTAATGGTTGTGGCATGTGTTATACCTGTTTATCAGTTGAGATTGACTTGCTGTAGCCATTTCTAAATTTGTATGAATCTAGTAATTTGATGTGTTGTAGCTGTTGAAATAACCAAATAATACTGTCGCATACTTACCTCGTTTCTTTAGTTACTGTCAATAATCCCATTTCCCTGTTGCTCTTAGGAGTCTGTTAAGTTTATCTTTGTATCTTTTTGTTTTTTAGTTTCACTCCGATTCAACATTGTCAAGTTGACTGAAGTGTGTGACGCCCTTAAAAGAGCAAGTACGCTAATTTCCCTGGCTTGTCAGAAGGTGTTTGGCTTTCTGGTTATCTATGTTAACGCTTGAGAAGCAAAACAGAGAGAACAGTAAATTAATTGTAAAATAAGAAACCAAAGTACGTCAGTATGTGATTCCTTTATTACTCTAATATTAACATTGTTTTCAACTAGCTGACATACTTCAACAGCATAACAGAGGAAGAAAGTTATGGCTTTTGATTTTGGTGTGCCCCCCCCCCCCCCCCCCCCTGGCCACCCCTATGAAAACTTTTTTGCGGTGGCAGTGCCACTGCTGCTAATGCTACTACTAGTGCTACTATTGCTAGTACGGCTAGTAAGCTACTGCTACTGCTGCTAGTACTGCTCGCTCCTGCTACTGCTGCTGGTTGTAGCTACTGCTACAGCTATTAGTATATAACCCCGGAACCAGTAGAGGACCATTGCGATACCTTCATCTACCTTGTCTGGCCTCTGTGTCTGTGAAGCCTTTGACTTAGAAACGGATGGATCTTTTGGGTGATTTAATCTGCTTTCATCCAGACTTCAGCGTGTGATTATTTGGTAGTCTGTCTCAATTCACTGCGTGTTCAGTACCATCTCTGTGTCTGTTAAAAGTTCTGTAACTATGCTGTATGAAATGCAATAGGTTTGTTGCCGTAGCGATACAGTTACACATGGACACAACCCTGGATCCCAGTTCCGCAGATAGTAGAACACAAGCATGATAATGGACATTATGTTACCAATGACAATAATAGAAACCAAAATTGCATTTTGCAAGTCCCATTGCATGCTGTAGTGAATAGTAAACTGCTTATGTAATGATGGATAATAATTAGGTAAGGTATTTTATTGTTTAACCTCTCAGTTGAAAGTTAAGAGGAAGTTACAGTAAACAGCTTTTATTGTGATGAAAAAGACAGGAAGTGGTTAAAAAGGGTTATTGTTCTGACGGGGTGTCTGTGTTGGCGTTGAATAAAGTGAGACGTGCAGTGCCGTCTTAGTTCTAGCATTGGAAGCTTGTGTCTTTATTTTAAAGCCAAACCTGAGTCTAGACAATATAAGAAACCATTGGTTACAATTACACAACGGTACACTTGGGCATATGTATTTATGTTACAGGATGTGATGTATTAAAGGGGTGATAGAATGCAAAACCGAGTTTACCTTGTCAAAGTTGAATAACGACAGTCCGGGGGGCAAAATCTATGAACTTATATTGAGTGCTTCTAAACTCTTTGGTAAAATGGACATACAGAAAACCTCAGTCATTGACACCTCTTTCATATGCAAATCTCACAATTTGAAACTACCGCTGTAAAACGGGCGAATCCCAACGAAGCTAATATTTGACGTCAACTCGGTGGCTGTACCTTATTTGGCTCTGAGTCTGGTCTGTACCCTTTGTCACGCCCCATAGTTTACATACAGACCAGCACAATGGTGTTCTGGCCCCGGAACATAAATGGAGGTCGCGTAAATATGAGACACTAGTTGTTTGGCTGCTAGCTGCATCTGCCTGTGTACTTCCACGGGAATTACGAAGGAATTTTTTTTCTTTTTTTCTTAAGATATTTAACATGAACCACGGTCGTAAATGCAGTGTTCCAGGCTGTACGGGGAATGCTGACACTTTTCATAGTCTTCCTAAAGAACCAAACACTAGACGGGCATGGCTGATGTTTGTGTATAAGATCCCTGTGAAGATCGACAGTCAATTGGAGCTATTCATTTGCTCGAACCATTTCACAAAGGACAGTTTTGAAAACCATGGACAATTTAAAGCAGGATTTGCTAAAATGCTGTTGCTGAAAAGAGGTGTTGTTCCGACCATATGGTCATCGCAAGCTGTAAGTATGATTTTGTCGCTAGGCTAACTGTTATTAGCAATGCTAACGTATCCTGTATGTAGCTAGCACTAGCATAGGTAGAGAATGTGTTATGATTTAGTTTATTGGGGCTAACGTTATTTCATTTTCCTGACTGTTTTATTCTAATACATAACCTGTGGTGGCATGCAAATCTACAATTCACGATGCATGTTTGTCCGTATCTTTGTCAGGTTATTTTTTAAATGTTATTTCAGCAAGATAGAGCTAACTGCTTGGGATAAAAGCGTCTGCTAAATGCATTAATGTAAATGTAACTGAAGCTGAGTAGAATCACGATAGTTTTGGTTGCTAAGCTGTAACGTTACCCACTTGAGTCTATCCCGTTTGCTCCGACAACATAAGTGGAAACAACTAACGTTATAATTTCAAATTATATCTAGTCAATCTGTTGAAATGTGTTGTGTAAATACAATAGATTTATTTGCACGTTTTTTTTTCAGAGTACATCACATGAACGACACACAAAAGACGCAGCATGCCAAACAGATGCTCCAAGTGTGGCATCTCGCGCGACACAACTGTCTCATAAGACATTGGGACCTCACCTACGAAGCAAAGGTAACCGTTCTAATTATTCTTACAAAACCAGACGTCTTATGGTTTGTGTGTTCAGAACATGTGTAGCATTATGAATGGGTAGCATTTAGCAGGGCAGTGTTATCCAAGTATGTTTACCATGATGACTGGGTACTTTTATCAATTATGTGAGACATTCACAACAATTAACGAACTATTCATAGTATGAATAGAACTATTCATACTATTCATCTGTATTATCACTGATTGGTCTGACCTCAAATCACTTGCATTACCTTTTGTGGGGGAGGCTGGTGAAAATTATTTGATCAATAGGTATGAATGGGTTTATATACAAATATATTTACTTGTGCTATTGTATCACAGCAGTACATTGTCTTTAGGCACTGAGCAATCCATAAAACACCCCACTAAAAGTGTCTCCCCCTTTGAAGGTATACAGACTACAGTGCCATGCCAAAGTGTGGCAGTAGGCACAACGGCTCCTTCAGTGTCTCGGCCATCATCTTCGAGGCCAGCAAAGAGACCTCGCCTTGAATCGGAGGAGGAGGAAGATGTTTACTCTGCAGTCACCAATCTTCAAGATTCCACATCCGATCCTGCACAGTCTGTTACCACGGAGACAGAATCGTCTCAGCTTTCGTAAGCAAAGTTCATCGTATTGGACACGTCCTATAAGAAAACCCCAGCACCAGCTCACACAAGGCCAAGTGTCTGCATCACCTGCAAAGAGAACAGGGTGGAAAGGCACACTTTTTTTCTTTTTTTTTTGTACAATTTGTTTTTAAAATCTTTTACATTTCAGAGTATAACACTGGATGATTGTGTTGAAACAAAATAAAGTTTGTCATTTTGTTGTCTTGATCCAACCGTGTGTTTTTGTAATATGCTGAACCAACCAATAATGAATGCGTATTTGTTATATCACCACATTATAGACCACATATCAGGTGGGTTTTTTCACCTGATATGTGTATCCCCTCTGAAAATAACACGCATGTTGGCAGGAAAGACCCTTTGCATGTTAGGGGAGGGGGTACACATCAGGTGAAAAACATCCTGATATAATGTGTATCCCCTCTGAAAATAACACGCATGTTGGCAGGAAAGACCCTTTGCATGTTAGGGGAGGGGGTACACATACCAGGTGAAAAACATCCTGATATAATGTGTATCCCCTCTGAAAATAACATGCATGATGGCAGGACAGACCCTTTGCATGGGCCATTTTCAGCCCAACCAATGTTACATAGCCTATTTGGAGCCCTTAAGGAACAGTGTGAAATACCCTATATAAACATTCTATCACCCCTTTAATAAACCAAAACTTGGATGGTGTTTATTTTTCTCCCCAAGAGAGAGACTTCATGCAGTTTTATATTATTAGTACTTTTGAACTCCCCTCTAAACAGTAAACAGTCCTCTGACCTTACCACTGATTAAACCAGACCAGGTTGAACCACTTCCTCTGGAGGGTTAATGGAAAACAAGCTTGTGTTGTGTCTGAAATCAAAACTTGTCACTGGACAGACTTAGAAGAATCACATGCCCTTCTCATTCCTACCCTCCCAGTTCTTCCCACTTTGAGGGAATCTCTGATCCAATGTTGGTAGATAGGTGACAGGGTGTTGCTCTCCTAAAGGCTGCAACCATCCCTCTGTTATCATACCTGACCTGTCTGGGAATTCTGGGTAATCAGCACAGAACACCGCCCAACCACAGGCCTTGTTGAGACCCTTAATCAAAGACACTCCCCTTTAGTTCAAGTTCAAGTCTTTTATTGTCAGATGCACAGAACAACACAGTCAGACTGGGCACTGAAAATTCTTAGAACAAGACAACGCAAAGCAACCTGGCATAACATAAAAGTACACAGAACATAGATTACATCTATGATACGCAAAAATATAGTAAACCTCCTAATATACAAATAATATACAATATTCAATACTTTAACGTTAACTTTCTTAGGTCCAATCGTTTTTACAATGTCCTCTACTCCTACAAAAATAATTCCTCCCTTCAGAATATTACATGTTAGATTTTTATCCATAAGGTCATATCAAAGTGGTGCCCCCTAAAATCGACTATACTAATACTTTGTTATTAATCAGCATTACTAAAGAGTAATCTGCACACCCAGCAGGGGAGGACAACACGTGAGGAGAATCTGAACTCAGCAATAGTAAGTAGTGGGAGGTGGGATGGAAATGGTTGATTACTTCGGCTTCCCTTATTGGTTGTCGTGTTAGTATAAAGTAAGGCAGGTAGTTGGTGGAGGTGGATCTGTGTGTGTGTGAACCATCTCAGGTGATATTGAATACTCTTCAATTCTCTCATCTACCTACAGTAAGTGATTCTTCTGTGAGCTCAGAGTGCAAGCCTAAATAATCATGTGTGATGATTACTGGATGTAAGTTCAGGTTTCAGGGAGTCAGATGGCTGAGTGGTTAGGGAATCGGGCTAGTAATCAGAAGGTTGCCAGTTCGATTCTCTATCTTATTGTGTCCTTGGGCAAGGCACTTCACCCTACTTGCCTCGGGGGGAATGTCCCTGTACTCACTGTAAGTCGCGCTGGATAAGAGCGTCTGCTAAATGACTAAATGTAATGTTTCAAATGGGATAGAACTGCCCTCATCTGCAATCAATTTGAACAGAACTTAAATGATTTCTGGGTGCAATCTGCCTTAATGTCCTCTCTCTCTTACACAAACTTCCCTCCTTCTCCCTCTCTCTGTCTTCCTCTGTCTCCGTGTCCAGTTGCAGCATGGCCGCCTGTCTCCTGAGAGGGTGTCTGTCTTCCTCTTTGAGACCCAGCCCGCTCCTGTCTGCATCAGGTGAGAGATGGAGAGAAAGAATGATAGTGAAAGAGAAATCTCGCTTCAAAGTTATTTTTCTGCTTATTTATTTTTAAGTGCCAACTGGTATGGGCTCTATGAGTACTTTCCCAGTTCATCACTCCACAAATATGTCAACAAAAAGTTGTATATTTACTCAATGAATAGGAGATGGAGAGAGAGGGAGGGGGGGTAGAGAAATAGGGAGGAGGAGAGGAAGAATGGGTGCAAAGGTGAACTTGAAGGACAGATGATAGAATGGTCTGGTACTGACTGGTTTTGACAGGCTGTATCCTATTTTTCTGAAGACTAAGGTTTTACCACTGTTGTTTACTAAGATCTACTCTCAGAATAAGTAACAGAAATTCAAGATAACCACCCCCTCCCCTAACACTCCCCTTCACTGTTGAATTACCCAACTCGGTGTCATCTCAAAACTGACATAACATTTTAATGAGTAGTTTGTTCAGACCTGTGTTATTTGATATTTGACTTTTAGTTATTACTTTGATAACACACACACACATGTTTACCCTATCCACACAGCGCTGACTGTAGTACTCTATGTCTCTCTTAGTGCTGTCTGGGTTAGCACTGTAGACCCCGGTACTACAAACTCGTTTCCTTTCTGTTCAGGATGCCGACAGGCCAGCGAAGCTGTGGCCAGGCTGGTGGAGGAGGTTGAATACACTGGTCCTTGTATGAAGACTGAGGTTCCAGGTCCCATATCGAAGGTGAGAGTGTCCGTGTTGACTAAATTGACAAAATCTCACTGTATGCAAATGGTATATACTGTGTATACTTTACCTGTGAAGTCCATAGGAATGGGGTTTCATGGAGTCAGGAGTAAATCTAACCTTCGTGGCTACACAGCCCTAGACCAGTGACCTCTGTGACCCCAAAACAGTATTACCAGGATGTTCTGACTGCTTGTATGTACTTGCCCTACAAACAACTTCTTTCCACATTTTATAAAGTTATCAAATACTTTCTCCTTTGTCCACAGAGTCTGTCAAAACAGCTTGAGGTTGTTCAGGTGAGTTTATATTTTGGTGCCACTGTAGGGGGGTAAATATTGGCCAAACAACCAAAACGAATTCCCCTATGGTTTATAGCAAGATAGGGAAACTGAACAGTGTATTAACCAAATAATGCCCATACAAATAGAATTACAGTTATTTGGGTTAAATCATAGCAAGACATGTCAAAGTAAGGTTAAAATGAAATATACAGTTCAAGTTCAAGTTTTTTATTGTCAGGTACACAGAACAACACAAGGTCAGACTGGGCATGGAAATTCTTGGGACATTTAAAAAATAACATTGCAAATGAATGAAATCATTTAAAAGGCAAACATGTTACAAAATGAAGGTTAACTCTTACCTACACTACCATGATCATTGTAAATCAGAGAGACAGCAAGAGGTGAGCAAATATGAGTACAAGGACAAGCCAGAGCTGAGGAGAAAGTCTCAGGAGATCAAGAATCCACAGAACAAGGCTTCACAATTCCCTTTATACACAAGAACAACCAATCAGACAAAATATTGACCCTTACTCATCAACATATGACTAGCAATGCTACAGGAAGTTACACAATGAAGTGTGAGACCCATCAAGTTGAGACCCTGTTGAGCAACTCCAGATTTTAGCATATGAGAGGTGGGGGCAGGTTGACACCCATCCTTACACCACTCATGTAATATATTTCTTTTTTTTACATAATATTCACACAATCCATGATTCAACCAAAGTCCATCTTATCTTAACGGCTCTATAAATAGCCTAGTTCTCCCGGAGAACGTCGGTTCCTGCACGCGTGACACATTCTTCCGTTCCCTCCGGCCTCAGAACGTGCTGCAGGTGAACTTCTTCTGTGACTACGATGAGAGCAGAGGGAACTACCTGGTGGACGTGGATGGGAACCGCATGCTGGACGTTTACACCCAGATCGCCTCCATCCCCATAGGTGACTGAACACACCAAGTTACCCTGCTCCGAGGATTAGAACATAGTGATGCACAGCTACGGCGTTCCGTTTCTAAACGGAAAATTCAGTTGATTTTTAAACTGTGTTTAACTTGTGTTCCGAAATCCCAAATGGTTTTAAAAACTGTTTTCCTTTCCTCACAGGATACAATCACCCAGCTCTGACGAAAATCATGACAGACCCCATGAATCTGGTGAACTATAAAAGCCTCCACTTGTTTTGATACAGTTGACTGCACAGATCTGAATGCCACTGCACACTTTACTAACAGGATGTGATTATCTTGTGTGTTCGTCAGGGTGCGTTCATCAACAGACCAGCCCTGGGAATGCTGCCGCCTGGGAAGTACCCAGAGAAGCTTCTAGGAGGTCTGATGTCGGTAAGTATGACCTACGACCTATGACCCATTCTCACCTACATTATGACTGATGGTGTGAGGGGGCATCGTTTCCATCATTGATGTTGTTAGTAAAATGTGTTGAATGCACCTTTACATACCTCATATAAGTCACACAAATATCATAGTGTGAATTAGATAGGGGCTGGATAACGATGGATGCCAATTGACGCCGCGATCGGGGTGTTTCCCCTGTGTGACCACCAGGTGGCGCCTATGGGCCTGGGTCGAGTGCAGACCATGGCCTGTGGCTCCTGCTCCAATGAGAACGCCTACAAGGCCATCTTCATCTGGTACAGGGTGAGCGCCATGACGACAGCCCTTACAGTGTGCTGGGTCAAACACACCAGTACAGACACCATTTAACAGCCTTTTGGAAAGTTCTCCATGATCGATACAGTTAATTGAATTTTGGTGTCGTTATTCTCTTAAGTACCTAGATGGACGTACAGAAGCATATTACATGATTCTCCTTCGGAGTCTAAACATAAGCGTCAGATAGCTGTGTTTAAATACACTGAATTGTGTTGCTATCCTGTGTTGCTGTGTTGTGTTTACCTCCAGAACAAGCAGAGAGGACACAATATTCCCAACCAAGAGGAGGAGAGAACCAGTGTGATCAACCAGGTGAGGTCACGCTACTCGACCACAAACCTCAACCCCAAACACTGGGTCCCTCACTGGAACCCTCATCCATCTGTGCAGTCTAAATACACTGGAACCCTCATCCATGTGTGCAGTCTAAATACACTGGAACCCTCATCCATGTGTGCAGTCTAAATACACTGGAACCCTCATCCATCTGTGCAGTCTAAATACACTGGAACAACTGCATGTTGCACAACCCAGTAGCAGATACCTGTGTTGTTGGAGAGTGTTGTCGAATATGTTGAGCGTTGTGTGTCTTCCTGAAGAGGCCTGGCTGTCCCGATCTGACTCTGCTGTCCTTCATGGGTGGTTTCCATGGCAGAACACTGGGTAAGACCGTTCTAGTTTTATAGCAAATTAGTTCATTCTGAATTGATCTTAATAAACAAATCCTACACACAGAAAACCCACTCACTTACTCTACCCACATTCAATCGACGTATCAATCTCTCTCTGCATCCATCCACCTCTCCTTCCCCAGGTTGCCTGGCAACCACCCACACCAAGGCCATCCAGAAGGTGGACGTCCCGACGTTCGACTGGCCCATCGCCCCGTACCCCCAGCTGAGGTACCCCCTGGAGGAGCACCAGAGGGAGAACAGCCAGGAGGAGGCTCGCTGCCTGGAGCAGGTCAGGCCGACAGGAGAGGCTCTCTGCTCTCTAGATCCTCCTGAGCCACTCTGCACTCCTTCTGTGCTAGTCTACATCCTCCCTCCTTTTCTCTCTCCCAATTACTCTGTCTTTCCTTTTCTCTCTCTACTTTTCTCTCTCTCTCCTTTTTACTCTGACTTTTCCTTTTCTCTCTCTACTTTTCTCTCTCTCTCCTTTTTACTCTGACTTTTCTTTTTCTCTCTCTCCTTTCCCCCCCCTCTCTCTTTCCTTTTCTCTCTCCATCACAATCTCTCCTTTCACTACTGTTTAATCTGCAAGCCTGTATGTTTATTTTTGTTGCCCAACATCCTTCCGAACGTCCAGGCGGAGGACCTGATAGTGAAATGGGCCCTGAAGGGACGACCTGTGGCAGGGGTCGTCATCGAGCCAATCCAGGCGGAGGGAGGGGATAACCACGCCTCTTTTGACTTTTACAGGAAGTTAAGAGGGATTGCCAAGAAGGTAAAGGAAGGAAACTTTGCATGTATTTATGTCGGTATTATGCTGAATCATCTTATCATTTGGTTGGCTGTTTTCATTCATACATTCCATGAATTCACTCCTCTGTGACGTCACCTGTCCATCAGCATGGTTGTGCGTTCCTAGTGGATGAGGTGCAGACCGGGGGCGGGTCCACGGGGAAGTTCTGGGCCCACGAACACTGGGGATTGGACGACCCTGCTGATATAGTCTCTTTCAGCAAGAAGATGTTGACAGGAGGCTACTTCCTCAAGGACGAGTTCCAACCAGACAAGGTAGCAACTGTACATGTGTGGTCAGGAAATAGAATCAGTCTGAAGTTTTCTCCTCACAACATACTAACCACGGGGAAACCCTGTAGTTCTGTTGCCGTAGTGATTCAGCTACCCTTCCCTGTGTTCTCCCGTTCAGCCGTTCAGGATCTTCAACACCTGGCTCGGAGATCACACCAAGAACCTGTTCCTGAACGAGGTCATCAAGGTCATCAGGACGGAGAACCTCATGGAGGAGGTGCAGAGGTCAGGCAGGGTCATGCTGCAGGGCCTCTACGAGCTCCAGGTGAGCCGCACGAGTGTGTGTGTGACGTCAGCAGCTCGGTCAGAGCGGTGTGAAGCGTGGAAAGGGAGCAAGCAGGTCTGCGTGTGTGCGTGTGCGCGCACGTGCTCACCGGCGCTTGTGACGTGGTCACATTTGTGATGATGTGGATGTTACGAGGAAAATCCCATATTTGAATCAGAAAATCCCATATTTGAATCAGAATCAGAATGGGATTCATTCGCCATGAAAGTCATTCTGATTCTGATTCATATTTGAGATCCCTCTCTTCCCTGGCTCCCTCTCTCTCATGCCAAGGCCAAGTACCCTCACCTCCTCAGCAGAGCCAGAGGGTTAGGGACCTTCTGTGCTGTCGACGTGAGGGATGAAGACACTCGGAACAGCCTCTTGATAAAGGCCAGGAACAAAGGTAGTTCCCACCACAACCTCCCCATGTTCTGACCCGGTACACCCCCGTAGCACGACCACACACACACCCACCCGTCCTTGAACATTACTCAAGACAGTGGGAGGATTCATGACGCTCGTTCGGAAGAACGCGAGTTCGTTCGTGTATGTGTAACCGAGTTGTGGTTGTCTAACTCCTTAGTTAATACCTAAAACTCTTCACTAGGTGGTTGAAGCTGCCAAAACCTCTATAGACAAATACCACTCCTCTTCTATATGTTACACCCACACGAAGGGGTTCTCGTTGAGTTCTGACGCTGTCGAACTGTGGTTCTGCAGGGTTGGTGTTGGGGGGCTGTGGAACCAGCTCGATCCGGTTCCGCCCCTCGTTGGTGTTTAAGGAACGCCACGCCCACCTCTTCCTGGACATCTTCAACGACGCCATCGCTGAGCTAAAGTAAGGGGCTGTGACGCCCCGCAAACAGTTGTTGAGACGGTCTGGTTGTCTGAAGTCTACACAGATGATGTCAGACACTGTGAATTACTTCAGGTGCACTTGGCAGCAATGAGACCAGATCAGGTCAGACCAATGCCAGCAATGTGTGAAGCAAATCAAAACACGCTTCAGGTAACTGTAAATATTAATGTAACTGATCTGTGCCAATCATCCAGAGATGCTTGCCACTGGCTGCTATTCAACAAATTCATATGACACGATTGCACTCATTTGTTTCCTGGGCAAAACTGTAACTGCACAAGTTAATATGTACAGGTCTCTCTTCCTGTCAGTGGGTTATTACATTTTGTAGGAGTATAGTATCCTAGCTGACTTGTGTATTGTACTGCTAAACTAACAGTGATTGTATTGTTGTGTCCTGCTGTGTCCTGTTAAGGTCAAATAAAGTTGCTGTATAATTTTAAATAAACTTTTTTTTCCTCCAATATATTAGGTATTCTGAAAATCTGCCACTGATTATTTAACTGACAAAGCACAACAATTATTCATTTTAATTTTAATATACATAATTGCTTGTGCAGAATTGTATTCACACACCCTACAGTATCAAGTAAGGGTTCCAAACACTTTCTCAAAGGTATGGCGGTCTACTACTCGTCCGAGGCGGGTAGAAAAATAGAGCGTATCAGCACAACTATAGCGTTTCAGTTTCAGTATAGGTTCACCGATAGAATCCCCCGCATCTCCCACGGTCATCACATCCGACACCGGCATGTAAACGTCAGTCCGTTTGCCCCAAAAAGTCAGGTGAGATACCCTAAGCGTAGTCTGCGCCGAATCCACGTACATCATCCCCACAACGCGTCGAAAGAAGTGACTCGCGGTGTACAGCATTGTACCGGCAAAGAGCGCTATTCCGGTGCTGTAGACGACTAGGAGGTCCGACGCGTCTCCTTGGAGATACATGTAGTAGACAGGGGGAAGTAAGACCACTGTGATGCCCGTCTGGAGCAGTTTGAGTCTGGATACCGCTCTGAGCAGCATGATGTGAGGTAGTGAGTAGATGAGGGTGTAATTTTGACTCGACAGGTCTGAGCATTTTGCGAAGAGGACGTGGGCTGACGGTGAAGAGAGACCCTGGGGGCTGTGATGAAGGAAGGGTGCGTTGCGGCCACCGCACGGTAGATTGGGTGCGTGGGGTTGTGTGTTGAGGACAAGACGAGTGGATGATCTTCTTACTAGACATAGCCCTCTGCGGTGGGCCAAAGCTTGGTGGGTCAGCCGTAGAAGAAGCGTTGACCTATGCTGGGAGACACAAGGACAGAGGACGTAGCCTACATTAGAGTTAGATATTTGTTTAGCAAAATAACATGTTTTAGCCTACACACAAATACACCCCTGGGATCAGTGAACTATTAATCCACTGTAGAAACAGTTCCCTTTCTCAGTCGGCAAGATAGCAAGTTAACTGGCAGATGACTAATCGCAAATTGAAAACACTGTAAAACGTAGATAATTCGTAAAGTAAAACGTACCATGACAGCCGTTGTCCGGTGAAAACATGAAAATAGCGAAGTAATAGACATTTGTTAAGCTCATTTAGCAAGCCAGCTAGGTCATGTTATGGACACACGAAGTTGCCCTTGTACCCCAGGAAGTGGTACTTGCTGGAAAAGGTTTGCACTATTAGGAAATTACGCCCTCAAGTGGTTAAGAACTGACAGTTCAAAAATAATATCAGAAGTCTTATTTTTTTCAAGTTTTCTATATTTTGTAAATACACAATATAATAATAATATATATACATTATTAATTTTTTGCAACATTTGATCAATATAAGCCTGGTGGACACTATAGGCGCGTGCATAAATGACTAAAATAAAATAAATGACTAAATGTGAATGGTACATGACGTCCTTCCGCCAGCTGAACTCGCCAGCCGAGTTGACAGGGTCAGGTGAACATGGTAGCTGGGCAGCATTTCAGTGTTCGCTATTTTACAACGTAATTATTACGTTACTGTGCGGCGCCTATTTACAAGAATTCATTGATCGAATCATCTGTTTCGACACGGTAGTTGATTAACCCGTTCGAGGAATAGTAATTGCGGAGAAAAATGCAAGCTTCCATTAATAACGTAATGCTAGAAGTTGCTTACTTTGGTTCCATTCTCAAGTTTTTCATTAACTACAAGTAGTTATACAGCGAGTACGAACGGCCAGCTGAACTGACTTGCAATTGGAAAACGGAAAAAAAATGCTGCAGCTTGGAGATGAAGTAACGCTATTCTCGGTTGTTTTCGTGGTGGCTCTGCTTAGTACCAGGAGTCCGCTATGGTCCTCTGTCCTCACCGCCTCGCTCTACGTCTTTCTGCTGATGTTCCGGTTTCCCCAAGTCCCGTCTAGCCGTACAAGGCAGGCGCTGCGGCCCACCAGGGGGACAGTTGGGTCCAGCGGAGTGTCGGTGGTCGCTCACCGGGGTGGTGGACATGAGGCTCCTGAGAACACTATTGCTGCCATTCGCGAGGTGATTATAGAGCAATGAACACATTGACAACACATTAAATACTGTTTCTTTTATAGCCAGTGTGATATTTAAACACTCACCTCATCATGCAGGACACCTAGCTATAAAAGAGAGGGCAGAATCTACGCGTGTGAATTCAATGCCGAGGGTGCGTCATTGAATTTCACCCCCGAACCGCATGTCTGATCCCGGAAATTATCATGATCCCAACACAGGCAGGTAAGAATGGGGCCACTGGGGTCGAGTTGGACCTGGAGTTTTCAGCCGACGGAATTCCCATTCTTATGCACGATGACACAGTGCTGCGGACCACCAATGGACAAGGGCCCCTCAACCAGCTGACCTTCTCTGAACTGAGGAAGCTGGACGCCTCCACAAAGCACAGACTCAGGTGCGAGAGAGACCCACAGATAAACCGAGTAAAGTTGTTCATGAGAGAGAGAGAGGGTGAGAGGGGTGGTCTGGCAGGGAGAAACGCATGGTATACAGATCGTTGGAGACTGTAGTCCATGGCATGGACCATCACTATTTTTAACTTGAGAGTGACCCAGGGTGGTTCTTTGAGGCTAAATATTGATGTTGTTGTTTTTTGTAAACCCTCAGTGACAGGTTTGCTGGAGAGATGATCCCTACTCTGCATGAGGCCGTGCTGGAATGCATCAAACTCCAGCTGACCATCTACTTTGATGTCAAAGGTCACCCCGAAAAGGTACAGCCAATCACACTGTTCGTTGTTCAAAATGAGGAAGTTTGGATCTTTTGGTTTGTCCGTTAATGCTTCTGTCAGAGAATCTAGAACGGTTCCTGCTGTAGTTTGCACTATCGTTGTCCTCTTGTTTCCTGTGTGCGGTGAAATGCACACATAGTACAGTCTAAAGAGGAGGAATGAAGATGCATGCTGTGCTTGTTGGTCTTTCAGACACTGGTCCTCTTGAGGTCAGGCATCAAAGCAGGGCTTGTGTTGATGCACAGCTGCAACAGGCACACCAGCTGGACACACACAAACACACACACATAAACTCACAAGTAAAAACAAAACAAAAACCCACACAAACAATTGTAGAATGTACCTGCATGTTACCCCCCCCCCCCCCCTCCCCAAACACACACAGCACGCACACACACACGCACGCACACACACACACAGTAAAATGTCCCTGTACAATGTTCTGTCTTCCCCCTTGCCAGTCGGCTGCTGCTCTGAAGGAGATGTATCAGAAACATCCAGTCCTCTACAACACCAGCATTGTCTGCTCCTTCGAGCCCAAAGTCATCTACAGGGTGAGGGGGGAAGTAAAGGGCCTGCCAAGGGGAAAGTGGGAGGGGTTATGAAGTAGCCTAGCTTCTAGCTCTGTTTTAATGGTCCGACTCTATTTTATCTCGCTCCCCGTTTCTTTCCCTTTCTCTCTCACTCTCCCACCTGCCATGCTCATCTCTCTTAATACCTCTACCTCTCTTTCTCATTCTCTCCATGGTCTCTCGCCCCTAAACCCTCATGTTTCGACCCCCAGATGAGGCAGGCTGACCCGGAAGTGGTCACAGCTTTGACCCACAGACCCTGGAGCCTGTCTCAACTCGGCGATGGCAAGCCACGGTTCTCATCACTATGGAAACACCATTGGACCCAGCTATTGGACGTGCTTCTGGACTGGGCCCATCACCACCTGCTGTGGAAGCTCTGTGGAGTCTCCGCCTTCCTGGTGCAGAAGAACTTCGTTTCCCCGTAAGTTTCTCTGAAAGTATCTAGGTTTACAAAGGTTCAAAGGAAACTAGTCGGCCATCTTGGCACCAATGTGGTGCTTGTTATAAAGAGAGAGACTAGTATGCACATTTCTTCTGTGTAAATGTCTAATGTCACCTTGCTTTTGTTACATAAACCGTTTTTCTGTGTCCTTGGTCTCGGGACTATGCAGTTCTAGGTCCAGAGAGGAGGTGGCTTAAACCTCTACTGACGTTTCCTCCTCTGATCCCTTTGTCTCCTGTCCCTCAGGGACTATGTGCAGTACTGGGCCCAGAGAGGAGTGGAGGTGGTGGCCTGGACTGTCAACACAGACGTGGAGAAGCAATACTACCAGGAACAGCTTCAAGTCAGCTACATCACTGATAGTTTACTGGAGGACTGTGACCCCCACTACTGATTATGGACTGGTATACACACACACTTTGAAGAACTTCTAATATTTAAAATGCTTTGTGCATTAGTCTTTTCTGATCTCTTATCTACGGAATCAATAATGTGTCTGTGGAGTTAATGATTCAAAGCGACAAAAAACGAATAAAATAAAAAAAATCGGATATCCTCTCGTTTCTGACCTACTTACACCATTACCTGTTTACCGTCCGCTGACCCATTTAACGCAGAAGGTTAGCGCCCGCCTCCTCGTGCCCGCCTCCTCGTTAAGCTTGTCTGATCCCCCTCCTTGCCACCGTCGATCTACGGTTGCCAAACATGCCGCGCACTGTCAGTGTTATGTATAGCCTGAATGCTATGTAACCTTGCCACATACAGGCCTAGAACCGCGCGCTTATTTTATTCAATTGCTGCCCCCCTCCTCCGTTTACACATGGTGATTGAAATATGGTCGTGTTTTCATGATAATGCTGTTTGTGTTTTTTTTCATGAAGGATGTAAACTGTTTTGCATTTAGGCCTAATCTATATCGAAATGGAAAAAAAAACAGAAGTTTCATTGATAATGACTAAGTCTTTCACTCCACGTGTTCGGTTTATAGGTGAAAGGTCAGTGGTAGTATTCTGAAGGGCGCCCCTCCCATAGGAATAGGGGGCGTGAAGTGACGTCATGTGAGGTGCTCTTTGATGATGATCGGTGTCATTTACACTTGTACTGTAGGCAACAAACCCCCTCCCCTTTTTATGATGTGAAAACCAACTACGGGCTATAATATCCTTAGATGAAAGAATGAATTTGTCGGAAAGGAGATTTTTGTCGGAAAGGAGATTTTTTTTCTTCAATATCAAAGAGGTATTGCGCTTCACCTTGGTTGACCCTTGGCTACCATTGAAAGAACGGCAGACGGCGCTTCAACCCAAACATATGTTTTCGGAGCCGAGGCGAGGGCAGTAAAGCGCACTTAGCAGCACCGAGACCGGAGACGGACAGACGCACGACCAGCTGACTTGGAAAAACACGCCGCTGTAGTGTTTCCACCGTGGCTGAGTCAAGGGGACTGTACCGAAAACGGGGCTTGCTACAGGGTGGAATATACTCGTTTCGAGACAGAGTTTTCAGTCGCCACATTGCATCACACGACACACCATTTTGCCGAAGCTACACTGAAGTTCTTTGGGAACTGGCGTTCACATGATGTACACTATTACTAGAGGTCCCAGTAAACTTGTTACTCAACGGAGGACAGGTGAGTGAAATTGACCGGTTGTTTGGAAAATAAAGCCACAAGCGCAGTGTCAATATATCAATTGACAATCAGTGCGCATTAACCGTGATATTGACTGGTAAGTGCACAGATGAGCTTCCTTTGGATGAAAGGAGCCCGATGTGATATTGGCATGTCTAAATAACATTGGCACTTTAAAATGCATGTAATGCAACTATGTCCTCTCTCACTGTTTAGGACCTACGCAGCAGCTCGAGAGTAAAACTAACGAGTTGAAGCTCAGACCGACCACTTGGCTTACATCAGAGTGAGTAGCCCACGAAATTCAGTTCATACGAAGCGCAACCATGGAACATTTTAATGCACGTGCTTGTAAATAAGTGGGATCATTACACGTCACGACTCACGCAAAACGTTTTGACTGGACGTGTATTTAAACTGTAGCAACAACACGCAGAGGCGTTCGGTACATTGTATCGAATCAGCCAGTGTCGTGATGTGTTTTCTTTCTACCGGTCTATTGGTTCATATATGTCTATGACCTTGCAAGGTTAGCTGGCCGCCTGTCTTTTTAGCCGCGCATGCTACCCGTGCAGATTACTATTCAACTGTACGAGTCTAAAAACAACAGCGTGTGTCTTGTAGGAGATTTGAGTTCGAGGGTCACAATATGCAAGGTTTAAATCGAGCCCAGTTTGAGCTGTCATGCAGAAAAACGTCTACACTCATTGAAGGACACGGGCAGCTAGCGCGAGTTTATTAGCACACTGCTGGCAAGCAACGTGGAATTGAGTAAGCAAGCTAGACGGTAAGCCTACATGACCCAAACTCCGCCTGTCTAACCCATTCTCGTAATCGTGTTTGATACGTCTGTACATGAATGGACTTTGCTCTATTTTTGCTTGTTTGTATTCTAAACACAGAATACATATTTCGTTGTTTGGTTGGGCTCGATAGTTTAGCTTTTGTAATCCCAGTCAACGTCCCCATGGCAACACGGTTGTGTAAGGAAGGGGTCCGGAGAAGACCCACCAATCCCTACATTCCCACGGTAGCTGCCCACAGTCGTAATCGAGCCTGCCATGTTGTGCTGTGCCAGCGTCCAGAACACAAAATCGTACATTAAGTTAAACTCAGGCTCAATCGGTAGCAATAAGCATGCTGAAAGCTACATCAGCTGTGAATTTATGAGGCTGTATTTGTGTCGACAGAATGCACATTTGACAGACCTAAACTGTGTTTGTCTGCACCTGATTCACCAATATATATTACAGTTTTCTACGCAAAAAAAGAAAAATGCCTTACTCTTGATCATAGATTAATCAAGGTCTGAGTGAGGAGATACCAGACTTCTGTCCCTGCCATAACTACATCCTGTCATAAATTAAACAGCGGTTTATGTACTATTCTGTTGTTTGAATCTCCCTCTCTTCCTCTATTTCTCTATCAATGTGGTCTCCAGTTCTCGAGCCCCAAAGATAGTTTTCAACCGTCTCAACGGGAAGAGATACCACACAGCCTCCACACCCAAGTTAGAGAGCCCGGCTGAAGGCTTCACCGCTGTACACGAGGAGAATGTCCGCTTTGTTTACGAAGGTGAGAAGCACTGGACCCGGGTTACAGTCCTATATTGATGTATTTTTTGGGTCTCTATCTCTCCCAGATCATGTATCTCTATCTGATACTCTCAATCGCCACGGCAACCCTTGTTTAGTCTGACTCGCAGTTCGTCGAGTTCAAGAAGCCACAAACCAACACTTCACGTCTGTGAATGAATCACTGTGTTCAAAGACTCCCTTTCTATGCACATTCTCTCTTCAATTCTCAAGACTTGGCAGACTCGAGACATTTTAATCCTAAACTCTTTCTCCCGGAGTGCCGCACAGTGTAAAGTCCAGGCTTGAACTTAGTGTGCGGGAGGGAGAGAGAGGGAGAAAAGTAGTGTGCTAGTAACTCAAACACAGAAACACGGGGGTCTTATCTGGGTGTGTAACCTCCCCCCCCCCTCCCCCCATAGCTGATGCAACCCTTCTGAAGGGTCGCTCGCGGCAACAGCAAGGACGCTGTGGGATGTGTCCCCTTCTCCACAGCTACAAGGTTATTTCAACAGCAGGGGAAGGTTTCCCCAATATTATGTTGCTATGCCAACACCGTGGGGACATTACCCGTATTTCTAAAGATTACAATGATACTGGCTTCTCTTCTGTTTGCAACTAGACAACATGTAGGCTACATCCATAGCTATATGAAGTGTTTACAAATGTATACCTTTTTGGATGGGTGGATAGGTATGGCTCAGTGGAAGAGCAGTTGACTGCAGATCAAGAAGTGCAGGTTCAAATCTGCCGCTTTGGACAAGTGTCTGCTAAATGCACTGACATTGCTGTACAGAGTGTATATACATGCATACGTTTGTGTGGGAATATGTTCTGACCAATCAGCTTCTCTCCTTTCCGCAGCGTGGCAGGAAGTAGCGCAGAGGCTGGAAGGTGGAGCCGCAGAGGGGGAGGAGCTAACCGGTCGCCATGGCCACGGCCCTGTCCCGGTGCAGTACAGGGAGAAGGCCCCCAGTCCTGGGATGAAGAGTGAGTACACACCCAGCATGCACCTCTCACCCGTCAGCTATATTGGTGTGCATTTTAAAATGGTGGGATGATCTTGACGATAGACGCCATCTTTCTTTTTTCTCATTTCATTCACCTGGTGTATGTGGTAAGTGGGTCCTAGGGTCAGCTCTTCCTATTTGAGGTAGTCCTGATAAACTAGTACACAATATACCAGCTTATCTTGTGCCCAGATACAAGAGAACAGATGAGAGGCAGCTTTAATATTTAACTCTGTCTTGGTCTTTTAACTACCAAGTCCTCTCCCCTTAGATAAACTTAGCAGAGCTAAAACATTTCCAGTCTCACCCAAACCGGTCCTGTCCAGTTCATGGACTATGTAACTTCTAGATAACATTTTGTGGGGCCTATCAGGTTTTTTTGTTTCATAAAAGGTAGGTCGTTGTCATTTATTAAGTAACCAGATATGAATTCATGATGGTGAGAGATTAAACTAATGAAATGTTCTGTCCATATACATTTCATGTTAAGTCATGAAATGTTCTTTGCATTCTGGAAGATGCCCTATAACCCCTCCCTCCCTCCCTCCTGCTCCTTTTTCATCTCCTTCCCTCCTTCTCATGTCTCCTTCCCTTGACTCCTCCCCCCTCCTTTTCCTCTCTCTTCACACCCAGACTTTGTGCCCATAGATCTGGAGGAGTGGTGGGCTCAGAGATTTCTCGCCAACCTGTCGTGACGCGGCAAGCCCGGGTTCAGGCGCCGGAGGGAAGCAGACGGGCGGAGGTCAAAGGTCGGCAGCTGTCGGCGGGAGGCTGGAAAGGAAGAGATGAGGAGCGTGCAGTTGGGTGGACAGGACGCTACATCGGGAAGCGTCACACAGGGTCGCCCGTGGACTCTTAAGCATCTGTTGTGATTGCGGTTTTTCCCCAATGTGCTTCCTGCTGCGGCGTTGTGTGGTGCAGCTGTGCAACACACTAAACTGCCCCACGCACCCCCACCCGACCCTAAAAATGGCCTGCTCTGAACTATTGACCCCCCTAAGACATGTTCCACCAATGAGGATCTCTCTCTGCCAATCAGAAGATGGAAAGATGATCAGTGATTGGTCTTCTGAGTGTGTTTCTCTCCAAGCCCCTCCCACCTGTGACATGATGATGATGATGGTGTGTTTTCAGATGAACAAGTCTGTATTTCTAGGCTGGTCTTTGGATAAAAAAAGTTGACAAAATGACAAGGTAAAAAAAAAAAACAGTAAAAAAAAAATCCAACAGGTGTATGCGTGGAATTATTCCTAAAAATGGGCTTTGATCTTTTATATTTAGCGACAGTATTCTCTTTTATTGTTGGCCTTGGCTCCAATTAGGTTGTTGAATATGAATGTGAAACATCTGTTAAGATACACAACTCCAACATCACCCTTCCCAAGGTCAAGGTACTCATTAACAAATCATTTAATTTCAGAATTCCATCAACGCAGTGAATGCAAACATTTTAAATTAACACAGATGTACCAAACAGCAGCTTAATACAATCTTTCCCACCGCGCCTTTTGTATTCAGTCTCTTTCTCGTCACCTACACTTTCACCAGTTCATGCAGCCAGACCCCCTCTGCCCTCATCACTCCATCACTGTGGGCGGTACGCCTTTCTTTCTCCTCCCTCCTCTTCCTCTCCCCACCCCCCCTCCTCGTCTCCGCTGCCTGCTGCCCTGGCCCGGCTTGGCGGTGGTGAAGGTGATGCAGTTGGCGTCCAGGAAGTCCATGAGCTTGGCAGTGCCCAGCGTGATGCCGGCCTCCTTGAGGCGGGCCTGGAGCAGGGCCAGGCCCAGCGGCTGGTACTGCAGGACCCGGCCGTACAGCTCTGGGTCGGACAGGATGAAGCGGCGCGCCGCCTGGAGCCGGTCCTGGAGGAGGGAGGATGCCTGCGAGGGAGTGATGTCGCCGTCGGAGCCGCCGTCGTCAGAGAGAGGGCACAGCTCTGGGTTCGACCTGGAGGAGGGACGGAAGAGGAGAGGCACAAACAAGAAAGAAGGTGTAGAAGAAGAAAAAGAAAATGGTTACTTTGTAACAAATTCTATCTGAGAAATACCATACGGAACACATGGCATCTTCCCCTTCTCTCACCTCTCTGAGTCTTCACTGGCAGTAGTGGAGGATGTGGAGGAGCCTTGCGATGCAGAGAGAGCCTCCTGTTCCTCCCTCCTGCCCTGCTTCACAGGAGAGGCAGCGGGGGGCGCCCCAGGCTGCTTAAACCCCCCCGAGGACGCTGGCCTTCTGGAGGCCGTGGAACTAGACTGGGGCCTCGCCTGAGGGGCCCTGCCCAGAGAAGGAGCCTCGTCGTCGGACTCGGAGCTGACCACCTGATGGGTGTACTGGTGGATCTCCTTCAGCTTTAGGATCATCTGGCGCTTGGGGAGGGGACGCACCCCAAACCTTGGATCAGAGAAGAAGAGAGAGAGAGAAGGGGGGAGGGAAGGAGAGAGAGAGAAGGGGGGAGGGAAGGAGAGAGAGAGAAGGGGGGGAGGGAAGGAGAGAGAGAAGGGGGGAGGGAAGGAGAGAGAGAGAGAGAGAGAGAAGGGGGGAGGGAAGGAGAGGGGGGGGAGGGAAAGACGGGGGAGATTGAAGGAGAGAGAGAGTCAGGTGAAATAATGTGAAAGTGAGACTTGCACCAGACCTATAGGGAGAGGGTGGAGGGAAGTAGAGAGAGAGGTAATGAGAGGGTGTAGGGAGGTAAAGGTAGAGAGGGAAGGGGGGAGAGAGGGAGAGGTAGAGAGGTAGAGAGGGAAGGGGGGAGAGAGGGAGAGGTAGAGAGGGAAGGGGGGAGAGAGGGAGAGGTAGAGAGGGGAGAGAGGGAGAGGTAGAGAGGGAAGGGGGGAGAGGTATAGGCTAACAGAGATAGATACGTGATGATGTCAGACCTGTTGAGCTTGTTCTTGAGGTCAGGAGTGTCCATGTCAGAGTAGCTGGGCAGCGGGGTGATGGCCACCAGGGGGAGCTGGCCTCTCCTACGGGACGCCACTGAGGTCAGAGGTCACACATTAGTACAACGTTGTAAAAACATTAACATGCAACATTAGTACAATATTTGTCATAACATTGACACACAGTTTGTAAAAAAAGAAGAAGAAGATTATCGCTGTGACAGAAAAAAAAATCAGCTTTTAAACAAACACCTCTTTTTAAGGTTGTTTTTCCCCTTTCAGCTTGTCAAAGGTTCGGTGTTCACCTGGGGTTTTGAGCTGGTCCACTCTCTGAGCCAGGGCGACAGTGCTGACCCTCTGGGAGAGAGGGACAGCCTCTTCCTCCTCCTCCTCCCAGTCAGACCAGATCTTGGAGCCCAGGAGGCTGGCTCCTCGCTCGGGTTCGCCCTGGGGGCCGGCGTGGGTGGAGGGTGGAGGAGAACAGGAGGAGGAAGGACGGATGGCGAGGGTGCGGGCGGTGCTTGAGGTAGAAGGGGAGGCTGGGTGGACGTGAGTCATGGGCGGAGGAGAGGGAGAGGGGGACGGAGGGATCATTTGGGGTGATGGAGGAGGAGGGGTGATGTAGGACTGGGCTCCCGTGCTGTCCATTCTCAGGCTGAAACACACCTCCTGTTCCCTCTGCCCCTCCCCGGCGTTCAGCCCCCACGAGTCGTCGAACGCCATCGGGGGCTCGTCCATCGCCATGAAGCTTTGATGGAAGCCGTAGCCCCCAGACACCTCCTCTTCCACCTCCATCCCTTCTTCCTCCTCCTCTCCTCCACAGCTGGTTAACCTCCTCTCCTCCTCTCTCCTTTCCCCTTCTGCGTGTCTTGTCCTCGTCTCCTTCCCTCCCTCCGTTCCCATCCTTCTCCTCCCCGAACTGCTAGCATCGCCCGACTCAGCGGGGGGTCTGCGTTGGTCGGGGCCCCTGCTGGGAGACCCCATACGGGGGGAGGAGGGGGAGTCGGAGAGGGAGAGGCGCAGGGTCCCCAGCCCCGTCCTCTCAGGGCTCTGGGTGTGCGCCCCCCCTCGTCGCCACTCTGCATGTCTCTCGCCGCCCCCACAGAGTAGAGGGGAGGCCGAGGGCAGAGCACGGGGCTCGGGTGGATCCGGGTGCAGGGGAGTGCTGCTGTGAGGCTGGGGGAGGCTGTGGAGAGGGGTTGCCTTGGTGGAGGGCTCTGGTGGGGGGAGAGAGGGGGTCAGGCTGGGGGGAGCAGACCGCCCGGGGTGGGAGGAGGGGGCCGCAGATACTTGGGAGGAGTCGTCCGCTGTGTCCCGACTGCCCGCGCTGTGTCTCTTAGGTGAGAGATCAAGAGCCAGGCTGGGAACTTGGGGGGCAGATTCCCGGGACGGCACCCTGGAGATGAGGCCTTCTGTCTGGGCAGGGCGCGTGGAGGCTTGGGGCGGGTCGATGGAGGTCTGGAGGTTACTGCTCCTGGAAGATGATGATGAGGATGAAGATGAGCAGGTTTTGGGGAAGAGTCGAGTGCGACGCATGCTGCTCTGGGTCTGGGTGGAGCTGGTGGTGCTCGTCCTGGGCTGGAGAGGAGTGGCCGGGATCAGCCAGGACACCTCTGGAGAGAAGTCCATCATGGGGCTCTGGTCCGCAGGATCAGGACCAGGCCCGTCCAGACGCCCGTCAGGGGGTGACGACACGCTGGGGCCACGCACGCAAGCGCTTTTCACCTTTCCGTCCAAACCGGGGCTCTTGGGTTCCGCTCTGGGTCTGATCTGGGTGAAGTCCTGCTGGCTCTGGGTGGGGTGAGGAGGAGGTGGAGGGGGGGGGCTGGGGGGGGTCCCCGGGGGGGGGCCGACCTCCACCTCCTCACTCGAGTCAGACAGAACTATCAACTCTGGTTCTCTGCTGGCTCTGGGAGGAGGAGGAGGAGGAGGACGGGGCGAGCGAGGCAGGCCTGCACTGCGAGGGCCCTGCGCCGTTCTCTGCGGAGACAGCCTCTCTTCACCAGAACCAACCCTCTCCTGGGATACAGCCACATGATCTGGCCCTCCTCCTCTTTCTTCTTCTGCGACCTCTCCAGCTCCCACCCCCTCAGAGGGGCCTCTCCTCGCCCCAGCGGGGCTCATCTCCCCTGGGGACAGCCCGGGCATGGGGATGCAGGGCCAGCCGGCCGGAGGACTGACGGACAGGTCTATGACCTCGCTCACGGAGGAGTGGAGACAGGGAGTCTCTGACTGCCTGCGCCCGGCTCTGGGCCTGGGAGGCTGGGAGACGGAGGGTGGGGCTCTGGGAGAGGGGGAGGAGCAATGAGGGGGGCACCAAGGGGGTTGGGACCTCGGGGGCTGAGGAGGGGGGTCGTCGTCTTCGTAGACCCCCCAGGAGTCGGAGAAGAGGCGGCTGTAGCTCCTGTCGAGGTCTTCGGGGTCGGGATCTGGCACCGCGGATGAGATATTCTCCGTTCCCGAAACGTTCGGTCGGGCTGCTTTCTCCTTGTCCTTTGTTGTTCCTGCGTTCCTTCCCGCTTCCTCCCTCTCTTCCTCTGCCCCCCCCTCTTCTCCTGTGCTCTCCTTCGCCTCCTCCCTCTTTCTCTCTGCCCCCCCCTCTTCTCCTGTGCTCTCCTTCGCCTCCTCCCTCTTTCTCTGCGTGGCGGCAAACTCGTAGATCTCCTCCATCTCCTCCTCGTTCACCCTTTCTTCTTCTTCTTCGCCGCGCGTCTCGCCGTCCTCCAGAGTCACGCGCCCCCCTCTGTGCTCCTCCTCCGTCACCATCTCTCCTCTGTCTCCACCCCCCCCTTCGTCCTCACCACCGTCGTCATCCTCCTCGTCTTCGTTCCACATGGAGCGGAGGAGCTCCATGAAGGCCTGGTCCCCGCCGCTCTCCGCCCCGGACGGAAGCTCCCGGTCTGGGTTGTCTTCCCAGGCCTGCCCCTCTCCCTGCCCCTCTCCCTGGTTCTCTGTGGGTCCTGGGTGATCCCGACACAGCTGCTGTAGCTCCGGCAGGTCCAACCTGGAGAGACAGAACGCCAAAGACTCAGAGGAGAGGAACAGGAGACTCAATCAAGAAACAAATCCAAACATCACCAAAACAACCTGTCAGAGATCCTTTTACATCAATGCTACTATCAGATAGGCCGATAATACGTCCTCTGTATATGCTAACTATCTGATAATATTCAACAGACTAACCACCACTATGCACAACCACAATCTGAAACACTAGACCCCCCCCCCCCCGCCCAGACAGACCTGCAGGCCAGCTCCTGGAGGTGGGGCAGCAGGGTGGGTGCGAGGGGGCAGTGGGCGGTGTAGAGGTAGTGGAGCAGGACGCCCACGGCCGGGCCGGGCACCTCCATCAGAAGCACCCGCCGGGCCGCCGGCACGCCCTCCTCCTGCACCCCGAACCCACTGTCATGGACCTGGGAGAGGAGGAGGAGGGTGGAGAGATGGGTGGAGAGAGAAATAGGGAGATGGAAAGAGAGAGAGAGAAAGAAAAAGACAGGTGGGGTTGGAACAGGAGGACGATCGACGAGAGAAAGGACGAACAGAAAACTGGGGAAAGAATCACATTTCTGTGCGTTGATGAACTCCGAAAATAGGATAACACGGGGCTTGAAATACACAGCTGCACCGTACCATCTGGGCCAGCAGGGGGCAGCGTGCGTACAGCATGAACGAATGGGCGAAGAACACCTCGCCATCGTCCACCTGGAGCTGCACGTCACTGAGCTGGGGGTTGTTCACCATGCTGCCCAGGTCTGAGCCCAGTCTGGACAGCGCCACCTAGAGGACGGAACAGCAGTCAGCACCCAAACGTCAGGTGGCTGAGCGGTTAGGGAGTCGGGCTATTAATCAGAAGGTTGCCGGTTTGATTCCCGGCCATGCAAAATTACGTTGTGTCCTTGGGCAAGGCACTTCACTCTATTTGCCTCTGGGGGAATGTCCCTGTACTTACTGTAAGTCGCTCTGGATAAGAGCGTCTGCTAAATGACTAAATGTAAATGTGGTCTGGTTTCACATACACACCAGGGACGGGATTTTATCGCCAGGAAACAGGTCCGAAACGTTCCCTCTGACTCACCGAAGGTTGGCCCGCCGTCTGGACGGCCCTTTGCTGAGGCCCGTGGGTGTGCAGGTCGGGTCTTCCAGTGCGTGTGGCGTCCCTCTGACAGGGTGTGTGTGTGGCGTCCCTCTGACAGGGTGTGTGTGTGGCGTCCCTCTGACAGGGTGTGTGTGTGGCGTCCCTCTGACAGGGTGTGTGTGTGGCGTCCCTCTGACAGGGTGTGTGTGTGTCGTCAGGGATGAAGCCACACATGCACAGGTCAGCCTCGGGGGCGACGCCGCTCTCTTTCCCTGAGGGAGAGGAGGAAGAGGAGGAGGGAGAGGAGGAGGACATCTACGGTGTTTCTAACTGGCGTGTTGGAGATGAACAACAGCAAAAAGACCACCACTAACCGTCTGTGTGATAGTGACGGTCACACCAGACGCTGTTGCTTAGTTTTGAGTGTGCTCTAGTTATTATGAGACCCAGTTTACTCCACCCTCTGGTGTCTCACCTTTCCCAGAGCTGGAGTACCCCCACTGGGTGAGGGTCATGCCCTCCTCTGCCAGTTCCAGTAGGTCAGCCAGGGCCTGGCTGCCCACAGGGAGGGACTCCCCGCCTGGTGCTGGCCCCGCCCCAGCCTGGGTGCTGCTGTCTGGGGTGGAGGGGGAAGGAGAGGGGCCTGTATGGGAGGTGGAGGTGGAAGGATCCGAGCTGGCCACCTCAGGCTGTCGAGATGAGAAACTAGTGAGTGATAGTTTTCAGCTTCAAGGCATTTTTACAGACACAGTGTTTCCCACATAATGTGTGGCTGGCCGCCACAAATAAGTAAATATATGGGAAACACATATTATCGTCCAGCGAAATGCTTGTAGCAACACTCATACACCTCTTAACCGTACTAAAGTTCTGTTTTCTATTTTTTTCCTCTCGCACCTCTGTCGACTCGGGCGGAGAGATGAACTCTCTCAGCTCAGCAGTGTAGAACTCCGCCGTGCAGCCGGGTCCTCCGTCCTGCAGGGCGCTCTTCCTCCACAGGGGGGCGCCTCCGCCGCCCCCTGCCGAGCACCGGGCGGGCAGGGAGCTGGGGCGCAGGGTGGGGGTCGGGGGGGGGGGAGGGGGCGCGGAGCAGGAGGGCGGCCACCCTGTCCTGGAGCCTCAGCAGGGCCACGTCGGGGTCCTGGACCAGGAGGAGGGGAGGGGGGCGGGGGGCCCAGCCGTTCCTCCTCCTCCTCTTGCCCCCGCGTCCTGCCGCGGAGGGACACGACAGACACCAAGGCGTTTCAGCGAAGGGCAGTTTTACACTGTGAGGTTTAGTCAGGATGTGACCGAAACGTCATCTTACCTTCGTGGGCTTGCCACCTCAACAGAGCAGCCACAGAACCAGGAGGTACAGCAGGAATCACCTCCCTTTCCCTCTCCACCTCCCTCTCCCTCTCCTGCTCCAGGAGGGAGGAGGAGAGGGCCAGGGCCACCATGGTGTCCTCATCTGGGTTGGAGGCTCTCTTCCTGGGCTTCTTCCTCACTGGGAGGCTGGGGTCTGACTTGGGGCCTTTCCTCTTGGAGCCCCCAGTCTGCACTCTGCACCTCGGGAGACGGGGAACATGTCAGCTGTACTCAAGGATCAATAAAAAAGCGCAGATTACGTAAAAGATAGTTGTAGATATCTGCTGTTGGTGTTGCTCACTGTGGTTAGAGCATTTGACTGCAGATCAAAAGGTTGCAGGTTCAAATTCCCCCTGTACCGCATGTTGTTTTGGATAAAAGCGAATTCTTATTTTTTATCATTATTATTATTTACCTAGCCTATTTACCATATTTGTATAGCCTAGGATCTATGGAGGCGGGTGTATCGGCTGAGGCTGACTCACGATTGGCTGGCTGAACTGTCACTCGGCGCCTCGGCAGCCTGTCTCTGCAGGGCCTGCAGAAGCACGGCCGGGGCCACGCCCATGTGGGAGGAGCAACGCTTCAGGTGGGCGGAGCGACTCTTCAGGGTCTTGAAGACCTTCCCGCAGATAGGGCATTCTGGGATGGCGGGGAGAGGGGGCGGGGCACTGTCCTCACTCTCATCCAGACACCTGGGGAGGGGATGAGGAGGGGAGGGAGGAGGAGGGGAGGGGGGAGGAGGAAAGACAGAAGAATTTGGTTGACATTCAAATATAGATGGTGCAGTTTCAGCTTAGCACCACAGTGAGGTTTGGTGATGGTAGACAACCTGTTCATGCGTCGCAGACCAGCGTGTGTGAGAGACCACCAGGATTCAGCGGGGTGTGTGCGCTTGTATAGGTGTGTGTGCGAGTGTGTGTCCTGTCCCCACACCTGTTGGTGTGCTGTGTGCGTCCTGCCGGGCTCATGTGGGACAGGTCACGGTGACAGAGCTGACAGAGGAACAGGCCTCCCTCCTCCAGGTGTACCGCCAGGCCTCCTCTGGGGGGGAGATGTGCCTCCCTGTCCAGTTCCTCCTGCAGCCTCACAGCCAGGGCCTGGTCGCTCTCCTGGGGGTCTGGAGGGGTGGAGGTGGAGGGTACTTAAGAGGAACTACGAATACTCTGTACTAAGAACAATTAATACACTCCATTTACAGTGTGGAGCCAGGTGAGGCTATTTGGGTTAGAATAGAGGGATGAAAGTACAGATAAACTACTGACCGATCACAAGACACGGAGGCTGCATTTCCACTTAAAACACCTCACCTTGACATAGAGGCAGGGGAGTAGGAACACTTTGGTGATGCTGTCTGGTCTCGGAAGACTGGTTCATCTCACCGTGGCTCAGTTTCTGAGGACTGCGTCTCTTGAACTGCTGCATTCTCCTAACCACCTTCTGTGCAGCCCCCAGCCCACTCTCAACGGCCTCGTCATCCGCACCGGACACCGATGGACCGCTTACTCCAGCGCAGAGCTCCGCTCCGCCGTTAGTAAGGTGTTGCTTTTGATATGCTGTGTTCCCGTCAACCAGGCTAGGTTCGGAAGTAGCGGTTGGGCAATCGGTTTGCGCGGTGGCCTTGCTTGTGCTTGCCGTCTCGACATCGTTCTTCCTCCGCCTTCTCTTGGGGAGGTCTGTGGCTCTGGTCTGTGTGATGACGGGCTGGGGCTCTGCGTTCCTCTGCTCTCCGGGGTCACCCACCTTTTTACGTACTCGCTTTAGCAGCTTGGAGCAGAGGTCAACGAAGTCTTCTTGATCTGAACAGTCCATGTTTAGCTGTATGTGTTGTGGACTTGTCAGCAATCAGAACAAAGATTGTATGCTAGTCTTTACTCGTTGCACTGGCTGTGTGTCCATGTTAGCTAGCCTAGTAGGCTAGTGCTAAAAATATGCTAGACCTAGCCAAGCTAGCAACCAAGATGTTGGCAAATTGAGACGTGGCCTTGATTCATTTGGTCTTAAAAATAAGCATGTGTAGTTACTGTCTCATAACGCGCTTGTACATGTTTTATGTTTCCTTGTAAGTGGCATATTGCACGAAAAACGACAAAGCTTTCTCAAAAGTTTTCAAAGACGCTTACGTTCGACCGCCTCAGTTTGACTTCCTCTTACGTCACGACGTAAGAAATCTCTCCGTCGTTAGATGACAGGGCTCGTTTTGTTTTTTGCAAAACGAATATTAAAGCCTTAAAACACGTAATTCCACTTTAACATTTTCAAATAGACCTCTTGCGTGTTGTCTTTAACAATGTTTCTTTCTGATGTCTAGCTGTAATACATTTAGCACGCTCCAACTTCTGAATTCATTGATGACTTGATATCCTACTCTTAGAAAATCAAACTCTTGCCAAGTATGAATACCGAACTTTTGTGATGCCAGTGAAAAAAGAAAACAATTCATCTAGTTAATCAATATTTCTCACCTGACAGCGATGCTGGTACCCCCAACTGTGACGTGTTTTACACCACGTCAGTGTTCCGCTAAACACATTAATGTTGAAAGAACTCGACCAAGAACAATTCAATTAATAAAACAATCTAATAATTCATGTCTCCATATTTTCTGAGAAACACAGATGAACACCCACAGACGTTTCTCCAGACATAACAGTAACTACAAACTGTCTGTTCCACACAGTTTATTTTAACAATATGGTATATAAGTAAGAAATGAGTCTTTAACCAGTTTATACAGTGATTTCATTCTCTCTTCCTTATATTTATAGTATTACGCCTCATAACTTGCATGATTTACAATAGAAGAACAAGTAAACACACCCCTATCCCCAGTTTGTGTGCGAGAGGAGGAATGAGAGTTGATAGGTAAAAGTCTTCCTTGAGAAGAGGGGGGGTCCAAACAGCACCATACTTCGCATGTCGTACAATACTCCTGTGTACTACCAAGGGAATAGCATGCATATTGAGACCTGGCCTGTGCACAAGCGATCAGGACTCTACCCCTACTCAGGGAGTACTTCTCTCTCCCTTTCTCTCCCCCTCCCTTCCCCTCTCCCTCTCTCTTTACACTTTACAACATCTGTATGACCAAAAAAATAACTGTATGACAGAACGTTTAATGACAAAGCAACAACGCATTTGAACATTTGAACACCTGCAAGATGAGGCCTTCTCTGATAGGGTGTCCTTCAAGGGTGGTGTGTGTGTGTCGGCATAGTGTCTGTTGAGGGACTGTCTGTGTGTGTGTGTGTGTGTGTGTGTGTGTGCGCGCCGGTAAGTGAGTCAAGTGTGTTCTGCATACATGCCCGAGTGTGTGTGTGTATGTACACAAACTTGCCATAGTCCAATTCCTACTTTTAATACAAATGGAGGTTTCTTCATACATGGAGAAGAGGTGAAGCCTCTCATCATCGAACGCACGTTTTGAAAAGAAATGGTACATTGCTAGATTACAATCTCCAGGAATGAGGAGAGCATTAAGAGGAGGACAAAGCGACCCACATTTCCAGACAAATTATTTTACTGTCTCAAAAAAAAAAAAAGTTTCTTTTTTTTTTTTTGTAAAAGGTACAAAACAGAAAGGTATGAATAATATATAATGTAATTGTACATTTTCACAAAAAAAAAGTAAAAACATGAAACCATAACAAACAAACAAACAAACAAAACCAACAAACAAAATAAAACGTATCAAAGCACATTTGGTCTCAACCAAAAAATATATTCTTTGTGATTTAAATTTCTTTTTAACAACAATATCCCTCAAGCCCTTGATTTTAAGGACTATGACATTCCATAGAAGCGTAGGACATCTGTACCCTCCCTCTCCCACAAACACACTCTCTTTACACATCTTGAAACTTTTTACACATCAGTACAAAAAAAAAAAAAAACGAAACAAAAAAAAGTTTTTCTTTTCACGTTTAAAAAGAACAATTACAATCCTCCCCCTTTCCGGAAAGTTCTCGGCATTAGGAGAAGATTAGAGTCTGAGGATGGTAGATCTGGAAAGGAACGGGGGGGGGGACTGTGGTGCATCTTACAACGAGAGCAAGCGACTGGCGGCGTGTGTAAAAACGCTACAACCCCTCCACAAACTTCTCCAGCGTGTCCCCTGTGGAGTCCCCCACCAGCCCCAGGTCGCTCGCCATCCCGCCGCGGTTCGGCGTGTTCAGCTGTGGCAGCATGGCGCTCTGCTCTCCCGTGCCCATGTGCCCCTGCTCCATCGAGCCCCCCGCCATGGGCCCCCCCAGGCCGGGGCGAGGGGAGCCGGTGTGGGGCGAGGGCTGGACGTGCGGCGAGGGGCTGGAATGTGGCAGCTGCTGTTGTTGTGAGGGAGGCGGGCAGGGGGACTGTACGGGGGCAGGGGAGCGGACCTGGTTGGCCAGGGGGTTGGCGAGCGCCGGCTGGCCGGGGAGGTGTGTCCCTGCCTGGGCCTGGCCGGCTAGGAGGTGGTTCTGGGGGCTCATGGGGCTGGGCTGGGCCGGAGAGCCCATCTGCTGCTTGAGGACGGCCTGCTGCTGCTGCTGGGGAAGCTGCTGCTGCTGTTGTTGTTGTTTCTGGAGGAGGCGCTGGTGGAGCAGGTTCTGGGCGGAGGTGTCCATGCCCAGGCCTGGCTGACCCATCTGGGGCAGCTGGCCCATGGGCCCCCCTGAGCCGCCCCCGGCCCCCTGCAGGGCTAGCTGCTGCTGCTGCATGCGGAGCTGGGAGTAGGACGCTTGTTGCTGCTGTTGTTGCTGTTGTTGTTGTTGTTGTTGTTGTTGCTGCTGCTGTTGTTGTTGTTGTTGTTGCTGTTGTCGCAGAAGCTGGCGCCGGTAGAGTTCCTGGATCTGGTTGGCGTTGGGGTTGTGGGCGGGGTTGAGGAGCTGGCCCTGGGGTCCCATGCCCTGGGGGTTGAGGGGCTGGGGGGCCTGCTGGGGGGGCAGGCCCGGCCTCTGGACCACCGCTCCCTGTAAGGCGGCAGCCATGGCAGCCTGCATGGCCGGCAGCCCTACCGAGGGCTGCTGGGGCTGTTGACCCGCTTGTTGTTGGGGCTGGCTGGCTTGGTACTTGGCCGTCCTCTGCTTGATGAAGGCGGCCATGAGCTGGGGGTTGGATTTGAGGATGTTGAGCACCTGCTGCTGCTGCTGGGGGGAGCTGGGAGACTTGAGGGTGCGGAGGAGGTCCTGGAGGGCATTGGGGGCGATGGCCCCCGGCCGCTGGAGGCTCTGGAGCCTGGGGCCCTGCTGGGGAACCAGCATCCTCTGGACTTGGGGCATCATGGCCCTCTGGACGGGCAGGCCCTGCTGGGGAGGCTGGCCCTGGACCACGGGGCCCGGGGCTTGGGGCTGGCCGGCCTGCATGGCTCCCCCAGCTCCGGGCCACTGTCCTGGGGCGAGGGGCTGCATGACCTGGGGCCCGCGGGGACCCGGGACCATCTGGATGGGCTGCTGCATGGGACCAGCCATGCGCTGTTGCTGCTGTTGTTGCTGCTGCTGCTGCTGGGGGTTGATGGGCAGGCCGTTCATGTTGACCCGGTAGTTCTGCTGGGCCTGGGCCATCATCTCGATGTGCCGCGCCATCTTAACCGCCGCCGGGGGGGGCTGCTGTTGTTGTTGTTGTGGGGGGGTGTGCTGGGGGAGAGGGGACTGCTGCTGGTTCAGCGGGGAGGCCTGGGGCCCGCCTTTGCCCTGGGAGGCCGCCTGGAGCGAGGCCTGGGGCTGGCCGTTGCGGCCGGGGCCGTTGGGGTTGGGGAAGGCCGGGGACAGGGGGGTGGCGGGCTGGCTGGAGGAGAGGGGCTGCTGGGGGGCGCCGGGCTGCTGGGGGTGGGAGGCGGGGGCGCTGGGGGTGGCGGCGGCGGGGGGCGAGGGCAGGCTCTGGGGTCCCGTCCTGCCCTGCATGCTGGCCATCCTGCGACGCATCATCTGCGCCTGCTGGAGGCGGTGCTGCAGCTGCTGCTGCCTCAGCTTGTGCTTGATGTTGAGGCAGAAGGGCACGGGGCACTTGTTCTCCTGGCAGTGCTTGGCGTGGTAGCAGCACAGGGCGATCAGCTGCTTGCACACGGGGCAGCCGCCGTTGGTCTTGCGCTTGCAGCCCTTGGTGTGCTGCACTACGCGCTTCATCTTCTGGCAGGACGGCAGCGAGCAGTTGGCGTTGCGGCACTGGCAGGCGTGGACCAGGGACTGGATGCAGCGCTGGATGCTGAGGCGCCGGCTCTCCTGGGGCGACTTGGACGCCTCGCCGCCCTGGCTGCCGCTGTCGTCGTCCAGGCCCAGGCCCCACTTCACCATCTGGTGCTCGTGGCCCTTGGCGCTGTAGCAGTTGATGCAGAGGTCGAAGTCCTGGAGGAGGGAGAGGGGGAGATGGAGGGTGGAGGGAGGGAGAGACAGGAGAGGGGGAAGAGAGGGAGGGAGACAGAGGGGTTTAACAAGGGTACGGTGTGTGTGTGTGTGTGTGTGTGTAAGTAAGTAAATTGTATTTATAAAGCACACTAACACAGCAAGACCAAACCAAAGCACAAAAAAAAGACACCATAAGTGTGTGTGTGTGTGTGTAGACCCGCGTGGCCGCTGGTCTCACCTCGCAGACGGTGCAGTGCCAGCGCGTCTCCACGTGGTGCTTGCACTCGTTGCAGGTGTAGACGAAGCGGTCCTGGCCCTGGTTGTGCAGCTCCACCAGCATGCACATGGAGCTCCACTTGCAGCGCCGCAGCGAGCTGAACTCCCAGTGCTTGTCCCGCGCCAGCGTCAGGAAGGCGTCGCGGCCGTCCATCAGGTCGCACGTCAGCAGGGGGTCAGGGTCCATGATGGGGGGCAGGGTGTTGACCATGGGGCCCGAGTGGAAGTGGATGACAAAGAACACCTGGAGGAGGAGGAGGGTGGGAGAGGGGAGGAGTATGAGAGGGGGAGGGAGGGATAGGAGAAAAAGGGGCGGGGGGTGTATGGGAGGTGGGGAGGGGGTGTAGGGGAGGTAGGAGAGAGAGAATAGGGGGGAAGATATGGGAGTCAGGGAGAGAGGGAGAGAAAGAGTTTAGTAAAATTACAGTAACGAAGTTACGGTAATCTGACCATGTTCTAAATCCTGCGACTAACTGCATGTCTCCGTCACGAGGCCCCACCCACCTCCTTGTGCTTCTCCAGGGAGGCGTAAAGCTTCTGGGACAGGTCATTGGCTACGTTGGGCATCCCCGGCTTCTTCTTACTGGCTCGACTGACGCTGCTCTTGTTCTTACTGGTCTTCTTGCTGTTCTTCTTCTTGGCGTTCTTGCTGTCTCCGGGTGTGCCCTGCTGAAGGGGGGGCGGGGAGAGGTGTGAGTTGTTTACACTCGGGTCACCATGTGTCTGAAGGGGAAGCGGGAACCGGGTCAGGAGTCAGATTGAGGAGGAAGGAACTCAAACGCTGGCAGACCAACCGTGACCAGGGAAGTGTTAAACTAGGGGGGAAAGGAGAGGGGTTGGTTTCTCTCCTCCTCCTCCCCTCCCCTCCCTCTCCTCTCCTCTCCCTCTCCTCACCTCAGGGGTGTCGCAGGAGGCCGTGTTCTCCTCCTTCTTGCGCTCCTCCTCCTCCTGCTCCAGCTCCTTGATGCTCTCCTCCAGCACGTTGGGCCAGAAGTCGCCCTCGAAGTACGGCAGCTCGTTGGCGCTGGTGATGCGGTCCTCATGGGCCTGCTTGAAGATGTCCTGGGAGACGGAGACACACACACGAGAGAGAGAGAGACAGTGAGACACAAAAAAACTATGCACTAGAACGCAAAAAAACCCTGAAACAAACCACGTAGCCTCTAACTTCATAGTCACCAGGCCCCTCCCCCTCCCAGGCCCCTCCCCCTCCCAGTCACCTTGTAGTCGTGCAGGATCCGCTCAGCGAAGGCCTTGTCCAGCATCTTCCTGTACCAGTCCTGCAGTCTCTTGGGCTTGGGGATCTTCTGGTCCATGGGGTGACAGTGGAAGATGTAGTCATCCCCCTCGCTGGGGGGACACGCCCAGATGTGACCCGTCACATACCTGGAGGAGGGGGGAGGGAGGGGTTAGGAGATACTGGGGTTGGTGGAGAGACACGCGGGTGGTGTTTGGCTTGACTGGGTGGAGCGAAAGAGACAGAGAGAGAGAGAGAGAAGAGATTTCTGATGGGGAGAGAAAAAGAAAGAGAGATTCCCGCAGAAGAGAGAAGGAAAGAGAGAGAGTCAGAGAGAGAGAGAGAGAGGCAGAGAGAGAGAGGCAGAGAGAGAGAGGCAGAGAGAGAGAGAGACGACCCACCCGAGTTTCTTGACGTATTCCAGATACCCGATGAGGATCTCGTGGTACACGGCCGTCCTCAGCACGCGGGGCCTGAAGAAGTGAATACTGTCCAGGTAGGAGATGTACACCCGCCTGCAACAGTACCAGCACAGCACCCTCACACAACTGACCGTTACCACCACAACCCCACACTGTTATTATGGGATGGATACAGCTCAGTGGTCGAGAATTTGGACTGCAGATCAAGAGGTCCCTGGATTCATATTCCCCCCCCACCCCCCGCCTCGGTAAAAGCGGCAATTCCGGTCCTCAGGGGCCACTGTCCTGCATGTTTTAGACGTTTCCCTGCTCCAGCACACCTGATTCAAATGATCGGCTCGTTATCAAGCTCTGTGGAAGCCGGGTAACGACCATTCATTTGAATCAGGTGTGTTGGAGCAGGGAAACATCTAAAACATGCAGGACAGGGGCCACCGGAGTAGCCCACCCCTGGTCTACCACATGGTGTGGTGTTCCTGACTGGGGGCCAGGGGGGCGGAGGGGGGCGTTGCAGACCTGGTGTTGGGGAAGGAGCACTCTGAGCCGTACTCCTGGACGTGCATGCCGAAGAAACACACGTCCACTCCGTCGATCTCCTCAAAGGCAAAAAGTGCTTTGGTTCTGTAGGGGAAGGACTCGGGCATCTCGCCTGTGTCCACAAACCTGACACACACACACACACGTACGTTAGCCGGGCTAGAAGCAATAGACACTAGTGAACTAGAGAGCTGCACATACGCGCAGGCCGTGGAAACAGAGTCTCTTGATGTAGCTGTGAACCCGTACCAGCAGAGTGCACTGTGAAGTGTGTACTAGGTAGTGCACACTTCTGAGTGGTTACCTGGATCTAGCCTGTAGTGTGTACTAGGTAGTGCACACTTCTGAAAGTGGTTACCTGGATCTAGCCTGTGAAGTGCGTACTAGGTAGTGCACACTTGAGTGGTTACCTGGATCTAGCCTGTAAAGTGTGTACTAGGTAGTGCACACTTCTGAGTGGTTACCTGGATCTCATGCCAGGCTTCACCTCCACCGTCTTGTCGGAGCTGGCCACCACCCGTACGAACACCTCGCCTGCTTCCGGATGGTTCTGCCTCTTCAAGTACTTGTTCACACGGTCCTCTATGTACATTCCCAGCCGGGTAGACTGCAGCCCTGCAAACACAGAGAGAGAGAGAGAGAGAGAGAGATACGCACGCACGCACGCAGAAGAAGGAAGGATTGAAAGAGAGAAACAAAACCAAAAAAAGGTCACAAACCAAGCCTTTATTTAGCTCGCCACATGTTTTATGTATGAACTCAAGACCGCGGCTCTAATCTAAGTTTACGCCGGGTAGGCTGAAAAGGTCAGGCATCTCTGGGACTACAAATACCAAACGAGGACTACAAATACCAGAGGCCAATGCCATGGAAAACCACAAGGCTGAGCATAAGGGTCTGCTTCATGGAGAGCCAGTGAGACAGGCCTTGTGTGTGGCGCTAGCATATGGAGATGGTTTGTGATATTAAACACAGCTTCTGTTAACAGGAAAAGCTGATGAAACTCCATTCTGTTTGAACTTAAAAAGGTATTTTGGTCGTTCCGAACTGCGTGACAAGACCCCAAGCTGGGGGAGCGCGACACGTGGATGTTGGGAGGAGAACGTACTTTTAGCTGAGAACTTGTTGTCCTTCCTGGTCTTCCCAGACTTCTTAAGACAGCTGTCACAGATGAACCTGAAGAAGAAGAAGAAGAAGAAGAAGAAGAAAAAAGAGAGAGAGAGAGAGAGAGAGAGAGAGAGAGAGAAAGGGAGGGAGGGGGAGAGAGAGGAGAGAGAGAAAGGGAGGGAGGGGGAGAGAGAGGAGAGAGAGAAAGGGAGGGAGGGGGAGAGAGAGAGGAGAGAGAGAAAGGGAGGGAGGGGGAGAGAGAGAGGGGGAGCGAGAGAAAGGGAGGGGGAGAGAGAGAGAGGCAGAGAGACAGCGAGAGAAATGGAGGGAGGGGGAGAGAGAGAGAGGGGGGAGAAAGAGACAGAGAGAGAAAGAAGGAAAATGAAATGAAAGAGTAAGAAAGAAAGAGAAGTAAAGAAAGAAATAGATAGGAGAGAGCAAGCAAGAGACCCATTAAAAAGCTTGTCCCTTTCCTAACTCCACCAGCTGAAGTGTTGCTGTGTCTCCATCGTGGTGGGGGTGGAGGTGGAGGTGGGGGTGGGGGAGTCGTTACCCGGACGGCCAGATGACGTCATAGTGCAGGACACAGATCTGGTGCATCTTCCTTCCACAGTCTTTACATTCAACAAACCTGCAGAGAAACACCATCCAGAGAGACGGTGGAAGAGAGAGGTGGAGAAACAGGGGTGGAAAGTGTATTAGAGAGAGAGAGAGATGAAAGGTATTTGAAGTGTTCCCAACAGAACAAGGAGAGTCCGAATCCTGAGTATAAGGAGCATCTTCATGTACAGGAATGTCTCTCTTGAGACAGCACTGCCACACCACCACCAGGGGGCGCTTGGGAGCACAGATCTACAGAACTTATGACTGGTCAAGTATGTGTGTGTGTGTGTGTGTGTGTGTGTGGTACTCACGGTTCAGGGTCTAGCGTGTCGTTCTTCTTCCTCTCAAACTGGTCTTTAGAGATCATCCTGGGAGGGCAGAAACAAGAAGGACTAGTGAGATGACGACACCCACATTTCTGTTTAGCACAGAGTTACAGAAGGGAGTGGATGTTGTGTGTGTGTTGGAGTGAGAGACTGTGTGAGGGTGAGAGGAGAGAGATAGAGAGAGAGAGAGTGTAGTGTGTGAGATACTAACGTCTGGGGCTGTGCAGGGTCGTCTCCTAACGTCACACTGTCCCCCTGGATCTCATTGAAACACTTCTCACAAAAATGATACCTGCAACCGGACACACACACACACACACACACACACTTCAGAACCTTCACATACTGACTGGAGAACAGCACAGACGCATGGAGTGGTGTGTGTGCTGTCATGGGGGTAGGTAAACCTTGCCTAGGGCACCAAATGTGCTAGGACCGGCACTGGGCATATATGAAGGAAGGAGGAACAGCCTGGTTAGACCAGGTGAGACCAGGCTAGATCAGGTGTGACCAGGTTTAGCCCAGTTAGACCAGGCTGGGCTGGGCCGGACCAGGACTAAGGTGTGTAACAGTTGTGTCCATGCTGCATGCTGGGCTGCAGTACCAGGCCTCGGCCTGCTGGGGGCGCCAGGGAGCCGAGTCAGCAGCACAGCCGGGGCTGTCTACAGGCACGCTGGCTGGGTGACTAGGACACACACACACCTACACAGAGACACACACACACGGAGACACACCTGTTCTGGTAGCTGTAGTAGGTCCCTGCCTGGGAGATAGTGCAGAGCTGTTTTCCGTAGCAGCAGAGAGTCTGGGGGGAGAACTCATACTGGGAGGAGGAGGGAGAGAGAGAGGAGGGAGAGAGAGAGAGAGAGAGGAGGGAGAGAGGGAGAGAGAGAGAGAGAGAGAGAGAGAGAGAGAGAGAGAGAGAGAGAGAGAGAGAGAGGGGACAGCAGGTCACTCATTGTCCTCTACAGACTCCTCTTTCCTCCCATAACAGTGTTCTCTTCCCTCATCCCCCCCATCCTCCTCCCTCATCCATATCCTCTCATCCCTCCCTCCCTCCCTCCCCCTCATCCCTCCCTCCCTCCCCCTCATCCCTCCCTCACCTTCCGTCCGCAGCAGTAGCCCAGGCCCTGCATGACGGGGTCGATCTCGGACTCGAACACCTCGGCCAGCTTGGAGCAGTACTTGTAGACGCGCGACGTCTTGCGGTTGTACAGCCAGGCGTTGTTGAACATGCGCCAGATGTCGTCCACGTACTGCCAGGGCTCCTGGTACTGGCCCGTGTCCAGCTTCCTCTTGATGGTGGACAGATCCATGGGAGTCTTCACGATGTCAAAGTAGTCCTGGTGAGGGGAGGGGAAGGGTTAGAACGTTTGTACTGCTGTGTGTGTGAGGGGTGTGTGACAGTGAGTGAGGGTGTGTGTGTGTGTCCTCACCGGGATGCCCAGCACCATGGGGTCCACAGGCTGTCTGAAGGGCAGGGACTCGGGGTCCTGGCGGTACAGAGACTCCAGGGTGGGCATCAGGGCCTGGCGCAGCTCCTCGGGCTTGAAGACTGGAGGAGAGGAGGGGAGGTGGGCAGGAGAGGAGGAGGAGAGGAGGGGCAGGAGAGGAGGAGAGAATGACAGGAGAGAAGGAAGAGAGAGAGAGGAGAAAAAGAAGACAAGGGGGAGAAGAAGCTGGTTAGTCACAACATCATCCTCCCCTCTTCCTCCACCTCCTCCCCCTCTCCTCCCCCACACTCACTCTTCCTCCGGGACAGAGGAGGGGATGAGGACGCCGTGCCGTTGGCTCCTCCCTCCTCCTCCTCTCGGGGCTCTGCCTTTGTGTCCGCTCTCTTCTCCTCCACCTCCATTGGCTCTTGCTTCTCCTCAGACTCCTCCTTCTTGACCGACAGGGAACCGCAGTCGTCCTCCGTCTGAAACAACAAACGGAAGATGATGGGTCCGGTGTTCACGGTGGTTAAGGAGGGGGTGGAGCTACACCTGGTGCCTCAACAAAAACACTGATTGAATTCCCTGAACTTAAATGAATCCGTTCACAGACCACACACACACACACACACACACACCTCTATCTTGGGCTCCGTCTTGCCCCCGATGGCCACCTCGTGGCGTTCCACTTTGGGCTCCTGGCCCGGCAGGTCGGGCAGGGCATGCTGGGAGTGCAGGTGGTCGGCGCTGGCAGCGGAGGCCGGGGTGGGAACACGGTTATCTAGACTGGCCCCCGACTGGGACAGCTGGGGAGGGAGGGAGAGAGAGGGAGAGAGAGGGAGAGAGAGAGATGTAGGTAGAGAGAGAGAGAGAGAGAGAGAGAGAGGGAGAGAGAGAGATGTAGGTAGAGAGAGAGAGGGAGAGAAACGGAACGAGGGATTAACAACGAGACGATGAAGAGAACGAGAGAAAGCGAGAGGAACGAACAAGTGGAAGAACGAGAAGAATGAGAGAACAAACGAAAACGAAAGAACGGGTGAAAACGAGAGGAAGAACGGACACAACGAGGGGCAGAAGGAGGGATGGCGGTGAGGAGACCGTCAGGCTGCTCGCCTGCAGGCCAGAACAGAGCAGGTGACCTGGTCCTGAGGAACTCCAAGTCCCATCATTCCTTTAGCGGAGCGCTGGGATGCAGACAGACAGACGGACACATGGACGGTCAGGTGACTCGGAGGAAGGGGGGACCCGGTCGGGGTGGACGTGAGGAGGGATGGGGGGGGGGGGGAGACCCGGTCGGGGTGGACGTGAGGAGGGATGGGGGGAGACCCGGTCGGGGTGGACGTGAGGAGGGATGGGGGGGGGGGGAGACCCGGTCGGGGTGGACGTGAGGAGGGATGGGGGGAGACCCGGTCGGGGTGGACGTGAGGAGGGATGGGGGGGGGGGGAGACCCGGTCGGGGTGGACGTGAGGAGGGATGGGGGGAGACCCGGTCGGGGTGGACGTGAGGAGGGATGGGGGGAGACCCGGTCGGGGTGGACGTGAGGAGGGATGGGGGGTGGTGGAGGGGGGGATGAGAGGGCATGCGGTCTCAGTCTCACCGGCGTGGTGGGGGGCAGGAGCGTCTCCGGAGGGGGCTGGGCGGGGCGGGGCGGGGTGCCCCCCGGGGCCGGGGCGGGGCAGGGGAGGGTGGGGGTGGAGCTGCGACTGGAGGACTGGAGAGGAGGCTGCAGGTTAGTGGGCCCCACGGCTGAGGAGGAGCAGGAGGAGGAGGGCGGAGGTGTAGGGTGGAGCGAGGGCTGGGAGGAGGAGGAAGAGGAGGAGGAGGGACCAAGCGCAGTGATGGGGAGGTTAGTGCTGGGCTGCTGCTGAGGAGAGGGAACCACACACACACACACACACACACAAAGAGAAGCACAGAGACAAACATGGAGGACAGCGGACAGACAGAGACACACAGAGAGATCAGACAGGAAGACCAGGGTAGAGGTAGCCTGAGTGTGAGGGGTTAGTGGTGGCGACCTCCCCTCCCCTCCCTCCCTCCCTCCCCCCCTCCTCCTCTCCCCTCCCCCCCTCCCTCCTCCTCTCCCCTCCCCCCCTCCTCCTCTCCCCTCCCCTCCTCCCCTCCCTCCCTCCCCCCCTCCTCTCCCCTCCCTCCGCTCCCTCCTCTCCCTCCGCTCCCTCCCTCCTCTCCCTCCAGGTCTCACCTGTGTGACAGCTGCCTGGGCTGGGGACTGTCCGGGCCCCACTGTGGGGGTGACTGAGGTGGTCCCCGGGGGGAACTGGCCCCCCTGGCCCTGGCCGGCTGTCTGGCCCACCATGCTGGACCCCAGCAGGCCCGGGGCCTGGGGCATCCTGGACGGGGACAGGCCCATCTGGAGGAGGGGGGGGGAGGGAGGGATGGAGGAGAGGGAGGGATGGAGGAGAGGGAGGGATGGAGGAGAGGGAGGGATGGAGGAGAGGGAGGGATGGAGGAGAGGGAGGGATGGAGGAGAGGGAGGGATGGAGAGGGATGGATGGAGGGGAGGGATGGAGGAGAGGGAGGGATGGAGGAGAGGGAGGGATGGAGGAGAGGGAGGGATGGAGGAGAGGGAGGGATGGAGGGATGGAGGAGAGGGAGGGATGGAGGAGAGGGAGGGATGGAGAGGGAGGGATGGAGGGATGGAGGAGAGGGAGGGATGGAGGAGAGGGAGGGATGGAGGGGAGGGATGGAGGAGAGGGAGGGATGGAGGGGAGGGATGGAGGGATGGAGGAGAGGGAGGGATGGAGGAGAGGGAGGGATGGAGGGGAGGGATGGAGGGATGGAGGAGAGGGAGGGATGGAGGAGAGGGAGGGTGGTAATTAGGTGGCAGTTGCTTTGTAGAAAAGTGTACTACAGAAAATCCATACTAAGTAATTTAGCGATGCCACTTAAGACTTCACTTGACTATTCACCAGGTTTAACAGGTCTGAAGAACCTATTAGTTAGAAAACAGCATGGCAGGAACCAGTCAGCTATGCAGCGCTAGCTCGCTGTTCCAGTCACTCATTTCCATGCCCCTTCTCAGAGGTCAGCTGGAAGTGGAATTCATCAATTACCACAAGCATCTCTCGACACGCTCACACACACACAATGCGCTGTGACTGGAAACCTGGGGAGTGGGGGAGGGCGTCACAGAGGCCCCTCTCTGTGAGGAGGGGGGGGGGGGCACCTGTAGAAACCTGGGGGCGTCACAGAGGAAACTAAAATAATAGCGGCGACGTGCTGAAAGCGGATCCCTCCTCCCACAACACTGGGGTTTTCATAGGAGGGCGGGGGGTAGATTGGCGCCTGAAGCAGCCACTGAGGAGGGAGAGAGGCCCCCCTCTGTGAGGTGGGGGGGGGGGGCACCTGTAGAAACTCCACAAAGGGCCACTGCTCTCAGCAACAAATTGGCCACTAAAAATACTCCCTTTGTCCATCTGCTGACTCATGGCTGAGAGGTACTTTCAATGCCAGGCTATTATAATTGAAAGTGGAGTAATGTGTGTGCGTATAGTGTGTGTAGTGTGTGTGTGTGTGTGTGTGTGTATAGTGTGTGAATGTATAGTGTGTGTGGTGTGTGTATAGTGTGTGTGTGTGTGTGTGTGTGTGTGTGTGTATAGTGTGTGTGGTGTGTGTATAGTGTGTGTGTGTGTGTGTGTGTGTATAGTGTGCGTGGTGTGTGTATAGTGTGTGTGGTGTGTGTATAGTGTGTGTGTGTGTGTATAGTGTGCGTGGTGTGTGTATAGTGTGTGTGTGGTGTGTGTATAGTGTGTGTGTGGTGTGTGTATAGTGTGTGAGTGTGTGTGTATAGTGTGCGTGGTGTGTGTATAGTGTGTGTGTGGTGTGTGTAGTGTGCGTGGTGTGTGTATAGTGTGTGTGTGGTGTGTGTATAGTGTGCGTGGTGTGTGTATAGTGTGTGTGTGGTGTGTGTATAGTGTGCGTGGTGTGTGTATAGTGTGTGTATAGTGTGCGTGGTGTGTGTATAGTGTGTGTGTGGTGTGTGTATAGTGTGCGTGGTGTGTGTATAGTGTGTGTGTGGTGTGTGTATAGTGTGTGAGTGTGCGTGCCTCACCGAGGGGACAGAGCCCATGTTGAGGTGCTGTGGGTGGGTCATGGGCGAGGCGGCGCGGGCTCCCATCGGGGGCTGGGACATCTGGACGCTGGGCAGCGCCATGGAGCCGTACTGGGTCATCCCTGGACACACACACACACATACAGTCAGAAAGAAAGCCAGAACTCCACCAGGCTCATACATGTCCTACCAAGCCTCCGAGGCGGAGGTGAGGGGGCAGGTCAGAGGGGTCAGGACGGTACCTTGAGAGACCTGCATACGGCTCAGGATCTGGTTTGGCACGTTGGGCATGGGAACGGGTCCATCTGAGGAGGGAGGGGAGAGGGATAAAGGAAACACTAAATACAAGTTCAGATAGTTTGGGGGGGGGGGGGGAAGGGCCAAGAACACTGCCCACCACCGAAGCTCCAGCAGCACTTCCAGTCCAGCACTGCGTATGACTGGACGAGTGTGCACACTGTGTGTGTGTGTGTGTGTTTGGCTCATGGAACCCCCCCTCCCCCTCCCCCTCTCCCCAGACGTCTGGTCCCTCTCACTCTGCGTCCTGCCGGCTTGCCCCAGGGCGCTGTTCTGGGCCTGGGCCTGGGCCTGGGCCTGGGCCTGGGCGGCCAGGGGAGCCTGGTTGATGATCTGCTTCTGCAGCCGAGACCTCCTCTTCTCCTCCAGCTCCTTCTGGATCTTGTAGATCTTCTCTGCCAGGAAGTGGTAGTACTCATCCTGAGGGAGGACAGGTGGAGGACTGTCAGTGTGTGTGTGCGCGTGTGTGTGTGTGTGTGTGTGTGTGTGTGTGTGTGTGAGAGAGAGAGCGCGCGCCCACCCTGCTGTTGGCTGACTCGTACATGTCTCCCTCCACCTTCCGGGCGTAGGCCACCAGGTTCTCCATCCTCCTGTCCTTCAGAGCTGCAGGGTCCGGGGTGGGGAAGATGGCCTGGACTCTGCACACGGGAGAGGAGGGAGGGAGGGATGGAGGGATTACAAAAAAGGGATGAGGGTAAGGACGGGAGGAAGATAGAAAAGACTCAATCCCACAGTCCGGGGATACAGGCGAGTGTGTGTGTGTGTGTGAGAGAGACACGTACAGCTTGTGGACGAGGTGGTTGCGCAGGTCCTGAGTGACGTGCTCGTGCCAGGACTTCCTGACGCCGCCGGCTGAGAGGGGGGCGGCGGTGGGCAGCGAGCCCACAGAGCCCAGCCCCGGACCCTCTGACAGCAGCTGACTGTGGGGGGGGGGGGGGGTGGAGGGAACATGGAGATTAAGGTTAACCACCATCCTCATCCTGTATGACGATGAGTTGGATTGTGGAGTGAATGGAGCCCCAGGTGTGATGCTGTCCGGTCACACGGCTGCTGAGAGCTCGTCCTCTGATCCCAGTCCAGCACCACCGGCACCCTGACTCACTTGTTGGCGTTGAGCGTGTTGGAGAGGGCGGAGTCTGTGTGAAGGCTGCTCTGCTCTGACGAGGCCACACCCAAGGCCCCTCCCCCCAGGGTCATCGGGTTGCCTGGGAGCGGAAAGAAAACAAGCATTTCTCATTATTTTACAGCCTTTTTCATTTTGTATCTTTTTCTTTTGGGGAGGGGGGGGGGGGACTGTCCCTTTAACAAGCACATTTCTGCAACCGGTCTATCAAACATCATCCCAGATCCCCCTGCTGCCTCGGAGCCACGGGTTCCTTTACCGAGAGCACTGAGGGGTCTCATCTGCTGTGGGAGCGGCGAGGCGCCCTGCTGGGCGGGGCTCTGGGCGGGGCTCTGGCTGCTGTAGGGCAGCCCCAGGGCAGCGTAGGCCCTCTGCATGGAGCTGGGGTCGATGGGGGCCACCGTGCCCAGGGAGGAGACGCCGGGCTGGCCCGACGCAGCCGAGGACGACAGGGACGTCTGGAGGGAGGAGCTGGGGGGGCTCAGCAGGGCTGTGGGGGGGAGGGAGGGAGGGGAGGGAGGGAGGGGAGAGAGGAGAGTTAAGACACATAGTACTCATATGTCTCACACAGGTCGTAGGCTCGTAGACACAGCATGAATGAATCCACACTGCAACAATGCCACAGGAGCGAGATATCTGTCACAGGGCATAGCACATCAGTGTGAACCAACGGCTAGTGTGTTAATCTGGGTATTTCACCCACAGCTGAACTGAATAAATACATTAATCCCTTCAGGGGAGTGGGGGGGGGTGATGTTTCTGATGTGCGTGTGGCTGTGAGTTCAAGCCTGGGTCGGGCCATTTGACAGGGCTAAACATGCGTGTGTGTGTGTTGTTTGTGTGTTGTTTGTGCTGGCAGCAGTAGAGTCAGCCATGGCGCTGGGCTCTCCAGCATGCACACACTCAAGGGAGAGAGACAGCGAGAGGGAGAGAGCGACAGCGAGAGAGAGAGAGAGACAGAGAGAGAGAGAGAGGGAAAATGTAACAAAATCCAAAGAGTGAAAAAGTCAAACCAGAGATAGAACTACTGATAAAGAAAAGTGGAGAGAGAGAGAGAGAGAGAGAGAGAGAGAGAGAGAGAGAGACGGAGAGAGGGACGGAGAGAGAGGGACGGAGAGAGAGGGACGGAGAGAGAGGGACAGAGAGAGAGGGACGGAGAGAGAGGGAAAGTGGAAGGAAAGTAAGAACAGAAGGTGGGAGGGTAAAGAAATAAACAGAAACAGAAAAATGCAGCGAGTGAAAGCTGGAGAGCTGAGGCAGCAGGAGAGAGAGGCAGCAGGAGAGAGAGAGGCAGCAGGAGAGAGAGGCAGCAGGAGAGAGAGGCAGCAGGAGAGAGAGGCAGCAGGAGAGAGAGAGGCAGCAGGAGAGAGAGAGGCTGCAGGAGAGAGGCAGCAAGAGAGGAAGAAAGCCCTGGTCCAGGCAGTCAGTCAAGTCAAGCAGCAGGGGACTGAATTGAGTCACCGATACAGCAGCCAATCGCTCAGCATGACATGCCAGTGTACCCAGTCTCCTGACACTCTCTTCTCTTCCTGACAGTCTCTCTCCCTCTCCTCTCTCCCCTCTCCTCCTCTCTTTCCCTCCTGACAGTCTAACCACCACACCACCCTCCATTCCTCTCATATCTTTCTCCCCAGTCCTCCCTCCCTCTCCACCAGTGTCAGTTTAAACAGCGAGCATCTGGCCCACAGCGCAGCATGTGAGCCCCCAACAGGGGGCGCTGTGTGGGGGGCAGAGGAGGCAGTACCCCAGCAGGGGGCGCTGTGTGGGGGCAGAGGAGGCAGTACCCCAGCAGGGGGCGCTGTGTGGGGGCAGAGGAGGCAGTACCCCAGCAGGGGGCGCTGTGTGGGGGCAGAGGAGGCAGTACCCCAGCAGGGGGCGCTGTGTGGGGGCAGAGGAGGCAGTACCCCAGCAGGGGGCGCTGTGTGGGGGCAGAGGAGGCAGTACCCCAGCAGGGGGCGCTGTGTGGGGGCAGAGGAGGCAGTACCCCAGCAGGGGGCGCTGTGTGGGGGCAGAGGAGGCAGTACCCCAGCAGGGGGCGCTGTGTGGGGGCAGAGGAGGCAGTACCCCAGCAGGGGGCGCTGTGTGGGGGCAGAGGAGGCAGTACCCCAGCAGGGGGCGCTGTGTGGGGGCAGAGGAGGCAGTACCCCAGCAGGGGGCGCTGTGTGGGGGCAGAGGAGGCAGTACCCCAGCAGGGGGCGCTGTGTGGGGGCAGAGGAGGCAGTACCCCAGCAGGGGGCGCTGTGTGGGGGCAGAGGAGGCAGTACTCACGCTGCTGGGTCCTCTTGTCACTGGCGTTCTTCAGCGGCAGGCAGACGGGACAGTCGTGCCGTGTGCAGTTCTTCCAGTGGGAGATGATCTGTCTGGAAGAGGCACAGTGGGCCACTGCAGAGAGACAGGGAGGGAGGGGGGAGGAGAGGTTGAAACACCACAATATTTTGATCTATTGGGGCAAGAAGCTGCTGCAAAACAATGCCTTGCTGGAAGCCTCAACGCCGACATCACACTTTCTAAAGGCAAGGAGAATTCAGATACTTACTCTGGCGTGTTCAAGCATGGCCAAGAAACAGCCCCTAAACTCCCCCACACACCAGGGAAAACTCAAATCTCTAGACATGTAAAAAAATACAACTATGTTGCAAACCCGATAGCAATCACTGATGAGCAACAGTACTTTCTCTGGTTATTTCGGTGGCACAGAGGACCAGAGGAAATGAGTTGGCCGACACACACACACACACACATTTCTCTCTCGACTTGGCCTCTGTGTGTTTGGCTTGAAATTAAACTAAGGCATTCAGATTCCAAGAACAACCCGGTTTGTCGGCCAGATCTAAATGAGACTGGCTGGAGAGTGTGTGTGTGTGTGAGATAGATCAAAATGAGTGTCTGGAGGGGATTTCTCATTAGCGGAGCTGGCTATGAGCCACCTCAGGTTCTCATCAGACCGTCTAGAGAAGGAGGGAAGGAAGTCGACTGGTAAAGAAGGATGAAAGATAGGGCGAGAGAGGTGGACTGAGTGTGTGTGTGGACGAGAGAGAGACAGTGTGTGTGTGTGCGCGAGAGAGATAGACCGAGAGCGTGTGCGCACGCGAGAGAGAGATCGACCGAGAGTGTGCGTGGGCGAGAGAGATAGCGAGAGAGTGAAAGTGAGATGGAGAGATTGAGAAAGTGGACTGACCCTGGCAGGACTTGCCGGCCTGGCAGTGGGTCATGTGGTTGAGGACGTTCTTCATGGTGCGGCAGTGGGGCAGGGCGCAGGCCCGCACCTCCCCGTTGGCCTGCTCCCGCCGCTGGCACTTGTGGGCGTGGAGGAGCAGCACCAGCTGCTGCTGGATCAGCTTGCGCTTCTCAGGATCGGCCGTGGGTCCCGCCGCCGGCGCAGACGAGAGGGATGCCCCGGGGACCACGCCAGCCGGTACGCCTGGGACCGTGCCCACCGAGGGCACCTGCTGCTGGGGCTGCTGCTGGAGCTGGGCCTGGGGGGTGGTGGATGGAGGGGTGAGAGAAGGGAGAAAGAGGGGAGAGAAGCAGGGGGGGAGGAGCGGTAGAGGAGGGAGCGGTGAGAAACAGAGGAAGTTGGGGAAACATAAGGTTAGGAGAAGTTACAAATCGAATAATTCGCCTCTTGAAGAAGAGTTCCGTGTGTGTGTGTGTGTGTGTGATAGGGGTGGAACGGTACATGTATTCGTATTGAATCGAAACGGTACTGGCGTCACGGTTCGGTGCCTGAAATTACACGGAGAATACACAGTATAAAAATAAATAAAACTTGCGTGCAAATTAATTAATGTAATGCGGAACTACTGTTAGATACTCGTGTCCTTTAGGGACACCTTATCTGTTGCCCCGCTTTAGCTCTGAAGCTCTGATTGGCGCCGCCGTGAGTCAGAGATAGCTAGCAGCACTAAGGACGAGTATGGCGAGTGCTGGCGACCCACGAGAGATAGAGGCACCGCCGGCCTCTTTAAGATTGCAAGTTTGTGAAAACGTCGGTTTCCCAGTCAGTTACAGTAGTACAGGCGAGAGAGTGGTGGATAGGACAAGCACTGTGTCGGCGTTGTTCAGCAGTTGTGGGGTATGTGAGTGGAAAACATCTAACATGCTAACGCATCTGGATAAGAGCGTGTACTAAATGACTACAAATATCCGACGCCATCACCCAGGTGTGCCAATCACTGGAACGAGACAAAAAAAAATAACTGTCCAACTTCTCCTCCCTACAGTGCTTAGCCAGCCTTTAGATACACATACAAATAGGGCCCAAAAAAATCACTGAAGCAATAAGAATTTACATGTCATATTCAATGCGCCGTATTCACTCAGAGGAACCTGGTTTGTTTTGCTTTTCCCTCCGTTGTACCGAACTCGAACCGTGATGTCTGAACCGCGGTATGAACCGAACCATGACTTCAGTGTGCCGTTCCACACCTAGTGTGTGTGTGTGTGTGTGTGTATATATGTGTGTGTGTGTATATATGTGTGTGTGTGTGTATATATGTGTGTGTGTGTGTGTCCCATTCACCAGGTTAGGGAGGCTGGTGACGGCAGCACCATTCACCAGGTTAGGGAGGCTGGTGACGGCAGCACCATTCACCAGGTTAGGGAGGCTGGTGACGGCAGCACCATTCACCAGGTTAGGGAGGCTGGTGACGGCAGCACCATTCACCAGGTTAGGGAGGCTGGTGACGGCAGCACCATTCACCAGGTTAGGGAGGCTGGTGACGGCAGCACCATTCACCAGGTTAGGGAGGCTGGTGACGGCAGCACCATTCACCAGGTTAGGGAGGCTGGTGACGGCAGCACCATTCACCAGGTTAGGGAGGCTGGTGACGGCAGCACCATTCACCAGGTTAGGGAGGCTGGTGACGGCAGCACCATTCACCAGGTTAGGGAGGCTGGTGACGGCAGCACCATTCACCAGGTTAGGGAGGCTGGTGACGGCAGCACCATTCACCAGGTTAGGGAGGCTGGTGACGGCAGCACCATTCACCAGGTTAGGGAGGCTGGTGACGGCAGCACCATTCACCAGGTTAGGGAGGCTGGTGACGGCAGCACCATTCACCAGGTTAGGGAGGCTGGTGACGGCAGCACCATTCACCAGGTTAGGGAGGCTGGTGACGGCAGCACCATTCAGCTCGGTAGGGAAGGGAGGCAAGCTGTTGGAGAGGGCCGCCTTGTTCTGGAGGTGCTGGGGGCTCGCCCCCGCCCCCTGCCCCCCGTACCCCTGCCCCCCCATGAACGGACCCCCATTACTTCCCAGCCCCATCTGAGGGAGGGAGGGAGGGAGGGAGAGAGAGAAAAGTTGATCAAAATCAAGTTCAATATCCAAGCAGCAAAAAGTCCCCTTCTGAGCATCTCAGTCGAGTCCCCTCCTCGGGCCCAGCCGCTCCACAGGAAGAACTACAAAACTACAAATCCCGCCTTGGTTCCCCTGGTGACGCCGCGGACGGCCACCGTGTCAGAGAGCCAGGGAGGGGAGGCAGCCTGCAGGTCCTGCTCAGCTCTAATTAGTCTTCCTGTCTCTCCCCCTCTCTCTCCCTCTCCCCCTCTCCCCCCCTCTCCCCCTCTCCCTCCTCCTCCCTCCTCCAGGGTCGTTGACAGCGCTCCAACAGACCAGATAAAGACACCCAGCTGAGACAGCCAAGGACCAGCAGCACACAGCTGAGCGCTCACGGCAACACACACACACAGCCAACACACACACACGCAGCCAACACACACACACGCAGCCAACACACACACACGCAGCCACATACCCCCACTCACTCCTCCCCCCTCTCCCTGACACACTCCGCACAGCGACAGGCTGTATGGCTGCCGGCCAGCCCCTCCCTCCCTGCCTCCCTCCCTCCCTCCCTCCCTCCCTCCCCTCCCCTCCCTCCCTCCCTGCCCCTCCCTCCCTGCCCCTCCCCCTCGCTCCTCCCCTCCCTCCCCTCCCTCCCTCCCTCCCTGCCCCTCCCTCCCTGCCCCTCCCCCTCGCTCCTCCCCTCCCTCCCCTCCCTCCCTCCCTGCCCCTCCCCCTCGCTCCTCCCCTCCCTCCCGTCTCCCTCCAGACCAGAGGAGTACATTCAGGCTCTTCATTCCCTCCATCCATCTTCCTCTTTTACGCCCACCCTTCACACTGGAACCCTAGAGCGGCCTCTGGTAATGTGATTTACAACAGGGAGGCACAGAGCCAGTCAGGAAGAAGACAAGCGAGGGAGCACACACACACACACACACTAGGGGAGGGGGGAGAACACACACACACGTGCAGCCAGAGACAGATTTACAACGTGAACCAAAGAGAAAACACACACATACAAGTGTGTCTCTCTGACACACTGCCAGTCTCTCTGACACACTGCCAGATTTGGTTACGTTACACAAAACCTACTTTATCTTTTTACGTTGCGGTTTTGGACTGCCCTGTGTGTGCGCACGTGTTGTGGTTTTGGACAGCTCTTCCTGTACGTACGTATGCATGCATGTGTGTGTTGAATGCCAGCCAGCAGAATGGATGGTTTCCTATTGATTTCCTGCTGAACCACAGTAGTGTCAGGTGGCTTAGACAAACAATCCCTGACTACACGCCACACACACTTCAAATCCACTTTTGAGAATCCCCTTTGACAATAACTGAATGTGTGACAACAGTGACTGGCCTGTCACCAGCTGCCTTCTACCCAGCCTCACAACAGTGTCCAAACTATAATGAACTCAGACAAAGACCTGTGGGCAATAAGACAACTAGCCTGCCACACACACACACACACGCCATCTCAAGTGTGCCATGACCTGCGACCAGCTCCGGACCTCGTTACAGCTTGTTAACCGGCCGACCAAGCACCGCTGGCTCCAGTCAACTGAGACTCGCGGAGCTTCGAAAACACGCGAGCGAGCGTCGCCGCCGCCGCCGAGGGCACGGGCGCCGCAGCCTCGCGCACGAGGAGCAACATACACACACACACACACTCGTACATGCATGTACATACACACACACTCGTACATGCATGTACACACACACACTCGCTCGCTCGTACATGCATGTATACACACACACACCCCACCGTGTGCCACAGTGGGAGGCTGTCAGGGAGGGGTGCGTGTCCTTCCAAATGGCGCTTGGCGTCCTCTCAGAAGATGCTAGTCTGGGAGCATCACAAGCACCAGGCTCTGGCCTGCTGCGTTGAGCCTCCAGAAGGGAACCAACCAAACAATGAGTCAAGCCTGCCTAACAAGCAGCCAGCGCCAGATATGACAGCTATGGCCTCCCACTGACCAGTTGGCACCTTCTCTCTCTCTCCCCCTCTCTCTCTCACACACACACACACTCTCTCTCTCTCACACTTTCTGGGTGTCTGACTAACAGCGGATGTTGTTTGTTGGGGTGTGAGTGGGAGTGTGTAGTCTCTCCCCTCTCTGTGACTTACCTTGTTCATGCCACCAGCCTGTTGTCCCCCCTGGACCAGCGTCTCCGCCAATGAACCTCCCACTCCTCCGCCCCCGCCTGGGGCCCCCTGCATCTGCCCCTGGTACTGCCCCCGGCCCCTTCCAGCCCCCAGGCCTCCGTTCATCACCTGCCCGGCCTGGGGCTGCCCTCCCTGGGGTAGGAGTCCCGAGTGGGGCCCCATGGCCTGGTTGAAGCCAGCGCCGAGCCCCATGGCAGCGCCCGTGCTGTTGTTGTTCTGTGCCCCCGTGGGCGTGCTCGCTTTCTGGGCCTGCGGAGACTGGTGGTTGGGGGAGCCCTGGCCCACGCCCAGGGGGCTCTTCCCCAGCGCCAGGCCCAGCTGACCCCCCACTCCCCCGGGCTGGACGCTGGCCGACGCCAGGCTGGAGGCGCTGCCGGCGCGGAGCAGCTCCGACAGCTGCTTGTGCTTGGCGGCGGCTTCCAGGATGAGGCTGGGGGAGGCGGTGCCCCCCCCGGGGCCCAGGCCTCCCGGGGTTCCGGGGCCGGTGGGCGGGGCCGAGCCCCCGTTGGAGGAGAGGGAGGTGGTCAGGCCCTGGTCGCCGCCGTTGGGGAGGTTCTTCAGCTCCTCCGGAAGGTCGTTCTCCAGGTCGTCCCAGGAGAGGGAACCCAGGTCTATGGAGGGGGGGGGGGGGGAGAGAGAGGAAGAGGAGGGGAGGAGAGGAAGAGGAGGAGAGAGAGAGGAGGAAGGGAGGATGAGAAGTGGGGGGGAGGGGAGAAAGGGTTATTTCACAGTATTAAGACCACAACACGCATGCAAAAAAACATCAAAAAATGTCACCGTCAACTACAACCTGGAATGTCTTTTAAATCAGTTTCGACCACCACTGAGAAGCATGCAAATCAACGATTTCATGCCACCATTTCTGTAGTCTGTCCTGGTCCGTGTGAACCAACTGATGTATGAAATCCCATACGCAGAGGTCCATACCACAGCCGGTATCACCTACCCCTAATGCACCCTCCAACACAACCTGCTCACCCACATGCCAACGCCTCCATCAATCACGCGCTAACGCGCCACACAGCAACCCCTCCGCTAACGCTAATGGACGCTGTAACTAAGTCTGTGTATCTGTGCTAATGAGCTGATGCGCTAAACACACTGTGTCCGCCTGTGCTTAGGGGGCTAACACGCTAACTGCGGCGCGCGCCGGCGCTAATTTGCCGCTAACCAGCCTAGCGCCCTGCCTGCTAAGTCCCCCCGGCAGACTAAACTAATGAGGGTGAGAAACACTGAGGTAACTTCCTGTGGTTGCCTTTGGCAGGACGAGGGAGGGAGGGAGGGAGGGAGGGAGGGAGGGAGGGAGGGAGGGAGGGAGGGAGGGAGGGAGAAAGGTGTGGGAGAGAGGGAGGGAGGGAATTACGATCTCGCCCCCAGGAAGTGTGAATGTAAAGCGCACAGCAGGGAGCTGTGGTTTGGAAGGGATGAGAGAGTGATTAAGATTTGAAAGAATGCCGGTGTGTGTGCGTGCTCCACATAGGGGGTGTTAATTGTCTGGTGGTCGAGGCCAATTGCGGTGGAGAAATGCCAGTTTTAATTGTCACTGTACGAGTCCCATAATTGAACCCATAATGCTCTCAGTGGATTAGTCCTAATGCTATAGCCTCGGCCCTGACCTAGTCTTTTACATCTAACTACCATAAATCTTAGTGTATCTGTGTGTGTGTGTCTGTGGCTAGATTAGCTCCAGAACAGGGAACTGTATAAAGTTGCAATTCAGCAAGTGTATAGCTCAGGACCCAGGGAATTGCAGCGTTGCGTGTGAAGTAGAAATAAATCGAAAACGCGTTCGCCAGTCTATGAACCATGGATGTCCAACTCCTTCCTCATTTCCTTTGCATCTTCATGTTGTCCTTCCTGCGTGCATGTCAGCCTGCTGGTGCCACTAGTACAGCCCATGTTGATAAGAGGCAGGAGTTTTCTTGAATTTTCTTTGGGATCGATACAGCGATTAAATCGTTCACCTGCTTGCCTAGTCTGGTCTATTCTCCCTCGCCTGTCCTGCCCCTCTCCTCATTGAGATTCAGGGCGTGTTAGCAAGCAGGGTCCTGCCCTTTAATGAGCCCACTTGGCTTGCACACTGCCCTGAGTAAACACTGATGTACTCCATACCCTCGCACCCTCCCTCCCTCCCTCCAGAGGGCCAGCAGGTGCTCCCTGTGAAGGAGGACATGTGTTTGAGGCCGGGGACCCGCTCCCTGTGCGCGTCCTCGCTCTCTTTTCATCCCGCCGTATTAGTGGTGTCAGTGAAGGCCTCTCGCCCCCGTCGCTCTTCCACAGAGCAGGGGTGCTTTACCATAAACGCTGACACACTGACCCTGGTGCCTGTGTGTGTGTGTGCGTGAGAAAGAAGCACAGTCACAAACAAGCCAAGAACATAAATTCAGCACACACACATTAAGTCTTCGGCACAAGGCCAAGATGCAAATCATCGTTTTGATTTGGGAGTGCTGTGTAGATGGGGGGGGGGGGGGTAGGCGACCCCGACAAGGGGGCTCGTCTTGCCAAGAATACTCTCCCCTCTGATCTTCCCATCCCCCTCTCTCCATTTCCCCATCTACAAACCTTCCTTAGTTGCATTCTCGCTCGCCCTCCCACTCCTCTCGACATCCTAGAATCCCAACACACTTTCTCACCCCCTGTTCCTCCTGCCCATACCAGTCTGCTCTCTTTCCCTCCCTCCCTCTCAGCTCTCCGTTCTCAGAGCTATCCTTTCCTCGTAGCTCAGGTCTGGGACTATAATTAGCCCCTCCGGCATGCCCAGACCACGGCTGTCCTTCTGCCTGTCCACAGACCCAGCGCCTGGCCTCCAGTCCCAGCCTCGTCCCTTGGCCCAGGCCCAGGGGAAGACAGGTGCAGCATGGCCCTGGCTGGTCTTTCCCCTAGAGGGCTGGGTGCTTTCACTGTCCTCCCCACGGCGCAGCACGCGTGCTAGCACGCCACGTGGGGCTCAACACATCCCAGACCTTCTCTTGTGTCATGAGGAGCACAGCTGGTTAGGGGTTCCTGCTACGAGGATACCAGCGGATTCAGGGGTGGGGGAGGGGGGTCTCTCCGCCAGAACATCCAGCCAGGGCCTGCAGACATCCTTCGAAAGTGTTGTGGAAATTGTAAAGACTATGAAACGCTATAGGATTAATGCTGATGTCTAGAGCGTCTGTCTGGGTCTGGAGGGAGTGGGGAGTCAATAAAAGGCAATGATGCAGTTTTAAAAGGAGAGAGGGTCAGCCAGCCAGGGCCATTACAGTCTCCACGCTGATTTGGAGGAAGGCATGCATGCATCAGTCGTTCTGTATTATATCATTCAAAAGAGAAAGAAAGGAGGGAGGGGAGAGAGAGAGGAGGGAGGGGAGAGAGAGAAGGAGGAAAGGGGAGAAAGAGAGGAGGGAAAGGGAGAGAGAGAAGGAGGAAAGGGGAGAAATAGAGGAGGGAAAGGGAGAGAGAGCGAGCGAGCATGTGTCCATTCAAACACGTAGACGGCTAATGACCCAGCAAAACCAGATGTCAAGCTTGAAAAGCAAAAAAATAAGTCATGCACAACTTCTCCCTCTAAACGCCCTCGGGCAGGCTGTACTAGGCTCAAGGTTCTGGGGTATTTGGACAACTCGGGACTTAAGCTAGTGGGGGAAAACAAGCTTTTTTTTCTTTTTTTTCCTTGCCCGAGGGGTGACCGAGAGCCAATTTGGGGCTCTGTCAACAGATTCAAACTTTGGGGGAACAGAATTTAAGCAGCGGAAAGGCGGGAAAGGCTGAAAATATCAGGAGAAAGAAATAAAATGGTTCCAGGTAGGCAGCAGAAAACACATGAGAAAAAAGCAGTTTGTTGTTGTCCTGCATATCTTGCTCTTATGACAGGCAGAAAAATCCATTTAAAAAAAGCAGTCTTCCCCCCCCCCCCAACCCCCCCCCTTCTTCTCCCTCCCTCCACCCCCCCCCCCCCCCCCCCCCCTCCAGAGAGTGCTGACAGCTGGGAGTCGGAGTAGCAGACAGCAAGATGAGCTAACGGGGCCAGACTGGATTAAAAACTAGGGGAAGCCGAGAAAAAAAAAAAAAAAACTGCCATTAAGCCACTATGGGCTTAACTGGGGAAAAGACGCAGTCATGAGCACTTTGTTGGGAAGGGTGTTTGGAGAAGGGGAAAGGGGGAGGAAGGGGGAGGTGGGGGGGTTGCACCCTCTTTGCCCCTCCGTCTTCCCTTCACCCATTTTCTCAGGGTTGCTTTTTGTTCAAAGAGCCTGGAGGGGTCGAGCACTTAAGAGCTCAATTAAAGGGGTCTTGAGGTGTCACAAAGGGCTTCCAGACACGAGGGCCGTTTTGGGAACGAAGATTCGCTGGGTTGGGTTCTAGACAAGGGTTTGATGAGGAGACTGCTTACAGGTAGTATATATCGATTGACAGTGTGCGTGCGTGCGCGAGAGAGAAAGTAAGAAAAGGGGGATGGGAGGTAGGAGGTGATGTCATGGGGCAAACAGACTCTACTGGGGTGACAGATGGTCCGAGTACGAGCAAGACAGGGCACGTGTTTGCCCTGTCACTTCAAAGAAAGTTTCCCCTCGCTACAGTGAACACGTTCACAAACGAATTTGCAAAGACAAACGCACTTTCTAAAGTTTTGTGTTTTGCTTGTGGGCGTAGCTGATACACACACACACACACCTTCCGAACAGCTGTGTTTAACCCAAGCTGTGTCTGAAATGGCAGAAGGCAGAAGTTAAAGGTCAATCCGAGAATGTTGTTTGATACTGCAGGCTTGAATGCAGACCCTCTGCGACCAATCACACCCTTTTGTCATTTACAACCAATACCGCTACCAGTTGTAACTGATTTAGCCACTTTACCCACATTGTTTTGGGGGCTATCTCGTTGTTTATGATCCTTGACCTATGCACCTTTTGCTCCTTCTTGTAAGTCGCTTTGGATAAAAACGATGAATTTAGCTCTGCTAAATGACTAAATCTAAATGTACCAAACCGTCTTGCACGGTCTGACAGCAGTTGGGCAGTTCTAGGGACAGTCTATGACAGGGGGGCTTGATACGGTATAGTTACAAATCCTGTATAGATGTTGCAATCGTTTGAACCCAAAATCTTGAGTTGGTGCATGTGCATCTTAGGTATATATCATGAGAGGATGTTTCATTTTGAGTTGTTCGACTAGTATAGGATATCGGACCGAGCGTAAGTTAAAGTAGGTTATAGCTGTAGAAAAGCTAACAGTTGCTAGCAACACAGCAACTATTCAGACGCCTTTCAGAGCAGTATACGTGACGTTGGCCCCAAATCCTCAAAACGATAAATTATTACTGCAAACATAGGCCATTTATGAAAGCTAGCTTGCTAACCCACCATGATGATGCTCTTTCCCGCTAGTGACAACTAGCATAACAAAACTGGAATCTTAGCAACCAGAGTTTTGACACCACAACTGTATCGTCCTAGGTTGGTCTAGGTATAAAATGTTAGACTACATTAGCTGGTAAAATTACTGCGTAGTGTTGGGGAATCATTCAAACGCCACTCTTACTCAACATCACATGACAGACTCAAGTGCAACTTTGTCGCTGACATATCGCTGGTGAGGCCTTACCTGGTCCATCAGAAGCTGACAGCGCAGGTGAATTCAGCTTTGGTCGCTTGGAGTTCGGGGGTCCAATATCTAGCAAGTTTTCAGCCATGGTGGTACTTTGTAGTCGTTTCTGATTTTGTGTGAACAAAGACTGAAAGAAATCCTACTGCAGGAATTTTTTTGGACTAACGTTGCATCCACTTTTTTTTTTACTCTGGCTATTTTGCTTGCTAACTCCTTGCTAGCATTGAAGTGTCTTTCAAAAGAGATGCAATAGCGCCCCGCTTCGCCACCGCCATTCACCCCATGATAATCCAACACCCAACACCCACATTATTATCGTTAAATTAATAAAATAAAAATATTTTCCATCGAAAATTTACGTTAAAATTCAAACTAAAATTATCCACATGGATTCTTGCAGTCCTGTCAACAAGTCGTTATTTTTGGATGTTCAAACAACCCGTTTTTAGTGACGTCAAATTCCTTCATGCAAAAATCACCTAAAGCTCCATAAAAATGCAAAACTGCAAGAAAATGATATATTTGAGCAAATGTGTCTGCAAGTCGCTGTCTTGTCTCCGATTGCTCACGGTAAACAATAGTGCTCGGAACGGCGATAGGGGCTGTGTGAAGCGCCGCACTCAAGGGGAAATCAGATATTCTGAGGTTTTCTGGCCGACGAACATCGATCGAATCCCCGTTTTTTCGCCCAAAATAATTCCGAAATGATATGAGTAATTCTTTTCGGACGGGAAAATGCTGTCAAACCTTGGTTCGAAAGCTCCGTTTCTAAATTAAAAATAGTGCTCAACAGAAATCCTAATTCCGAGCCACGACAAGATGGCGGCTGTTGATTCCTTCGATACAAAAAGTTTTTTTTCTTTTTCCAGATAGACTGTGGAGGGGGGAGGGGTCGCTCAATCACGCCCTACGTAAACCTATGGCGTGCGCACATTGAATAAAATGCCACTAGGGGCAGTGCATGCTTAAAATTAATCAATTATGCCTAAATTGATGTCGAATATCTATGGGAAAACTTGATTAAATGAGTAGAGTATGTGTTGTCTCACCCCTTTTGTCAATTCACAAAACGTTTGTGTAGGTTGGAAGGAAACAAGACTCAACGTGAAGAACAATTTTGATATTAAGTGTCTTTTTCATTGTTTTTCACAACGTCAAAATCTGGCACATGCACAAGTATAAAACAAAAATCATAAATGTGACATAAAACAATACTTATGCATATGTACAACACAGTGAGTGCTTTGTGCAAATGTGTACAGATTATGATCATGTGTTTATAAATGACTCAATGGGTAATGTGCACAAAAACTAAAATAGTACATTATCAACTGATTGACAAAGACAAGGAAAAACATACATCTCAAATCAAAATGCTAACACTTTGGCTTATGTCACATCCTTTGCCCCAGCGTGTTCAAATGAAATACACAAACCGGACATTGTAATGACTAATTTATCATGTGCAGTGAATTAATTAATGTGTGCGCAATAGTTACCCTTTAGTGAGTGATCTTAATTTAAGCATCTTTTGACGCTAGAAGGAGTGCTAGATACACTACCACTAACATGTCATCAATGCCTTCCTCTGAAAAACACAACATCACTGCATATCCTCAGCAAAATTAACATCTTAATCTAAGAGTTCAAATACATTTGACACTTGTGCTGAATGGAGTGATGGCATCACAGAACATGTGGGCTCGATACGCACAGTTTCCCTCGACCAAATGATTCCTACAGCGTGACTGGAGCTACGGGTTGACATGAATACGTCGGACCCCGTCAGGCGGGATATCTCAAGACGAGTAAGGCACATGTTTGAAGGAAGTGCATGAAGTCATAAAGTCAAACTCAAACCAAGATGGAGAGTAAGCAAAGCAAACACGACACTACAGATGGTGCTGTCAGGCCAAATAGTGTCCTAGGGCCAAATAGTGTCCTACCTGACGTCACAATACCGTTCCGATGCAAGTACGCGTCCGTCGCTATGCAGACCTTAAATTCCCGAGATATCTACGCGTGCTAGCAGGAAACTGTCGTGCTAGGAGTGAAAACTTTAAATCGTAGAGTAGAATAAACTGGTTTAAATAAGCCTAAATACAAAACTTCGTACCTAGTAACCAGTATAGCAACCATGACAGTTTCCTGCTAGCACGCGTAGATATCTCAGGAATTTAAGGTCGGCATAGCGACGGACGCGTCCTTGCATCGGAACGGCATTGTGACGTCAGGTAGGACACTATTTGGCCCTAGGACACTATTTGGCCCTAGGACACTATTTGGCCCTAGGACACTATTTGGCCCTAGGACACTATTTGGCCCTAGGACACTATTTGGCCCTAGGACACTATTTGGCCTGACAGTACCACTGGATGGGACAGACAGAGTGGCCATCCTCTAAGACACACACACACACACACAGTGATGGCATACGAGTGATGAACACACTCAAAAGACTTGCTCAGAAGATACTGAGGGTGTTAATCTCCCTGTTCTTTACGTCCTGCTTTTTGACCAATCAGAGAGCAGAATCCTCTTCACATCTTTTTAATTCCCTTTTTTATTTCAGATTGGTGAAGGGTGTGTGTGGCAGGGGTTGTGTATTAGTGTGCTTCTCCCCCAACCCCTCCTCCCCAATCTGAGTAGTTCCCTTTTCATAATACTGTGGTAGTAGACCTTTCTACCATTGTTCCACAGTGATAATGATTTCAATTTATCCACCACAAAGTTCAACACAGTGACACGAGTAGTCGTTTCCACACACGTGGAAATAAATGTGCTTAGATAGTAAATCTACTTGCAGAAAAATATAGCAAATATAAAGTCAACATTTTAAAAGCATGTATCTACAATCAAATAACTAGTAATTAAGAACAAAAAACATCTAAAGCAGACCTACTGACGTGGAAAACAAGATTGCTGAAGGCACAATGGTTTGTCACTGATTTGTGATTCCTAAATATGGGTTGTCATGGAAAAGTTATCTATTATTATAACAGCACTGGTACTAATTACACGTAACATTTTCTACCTAATTGGCCCTGTAGGCGTTTGGGCTCTCATTGATGCTACAATTAGAAGTGACCAATCACTGCTCAGTTTGAGGATCAGCGCTCTCTCGCTCTCGCTCTCTCTCTCTCTCCCTCTCCCTCTCTCCCTCTCTCTCACACACACACACACACCACCCTGACTCAAGAAATTAAAAAATTAAAAGTGAGCTCTTTTGGAGGTAAGGCCCCAGGTAAGAAGATGAAGAGGGGGAAATGAGAGAGTGGAAACACCAACTCTAACCACAGACGTTCCAGTAAACCAGTCGGTGACAAATAGAAGGAAGAAAATAAGGATGAAAGGAAGAATAGAAAGGAATTAGTCATCTCATACAGGAGTTACAGTCAATCCCGCATGACTAAGCTCATTACCTCAATCAATCATCATCATCTTCATCATACACACAAAAAAAGTAAAAACTGTTTTTTCATACTTCCTTAGGCACTACAAAGATTAAACCTCAAACAAAACAAGTTGCATTGCACTCATAAAAACTCAATTAAAGTGGCACATGTAAAGTTAAATCATTAATACAGTACAGCCCCGTAATGCAGTCTGTGATAGGGTGAAAAGGTCAGATGTACCGCCCTTTTAACCAGCATCTCAAAAAACCTTAAAGGCAGCTATGATTCCCTATTGGTTGAGTCAGGTGCCGGTCAACTCAATTGTTTCTGTGGCTGAAGACATTTGATGGCACTTGGCTATAATTGAAGGTTTGAGGTCTTCCACACTATAATACATGAACTACAAGTTCTATTTGGCTGTGTAGTCTTCCCCTCTTGGACAACATCGCTCATTAGCTAGCTGACTTTGTCCATGGCAATTGTGAACCCTGTACAAATAAATGGGGGGTTGATTGCCGTCCAGTTTCATTTATAACCAGCGTCATTGACCCTCGAAACTAATCACTCCCTTATCTACCTTAACTGGTTCAAATGTGTGCTTTGAGCACGTGTGTGTTAGAGACAGAAAATATTATTTTCAAAAAGTCATCTCTTCCCTATAAGCCAACTAGTTTGCTCATTGTCTGAGGTTTTAAAAGAGCAATTCTACAGATCCATTCATACTTTTATGTTTTTAAAGTTAGACACAGATCAGAGCCTGTACCAGATCCTTCACACAAATGTTGTTTTAGATGTTTCTTTTCTTTGCATAAAGAATTAGTGAGTCAGTAGAAAGAGTAATATTTAGATACTTTTTTTGTTCAATCTTCATTTCATCATATTTTAGCCTTTTTTCTTTCCACTTTTGCCTAAGATTTTAGCAGAATACTATATACTGTAATAAGCCCTGGTTGCAAAGCAAAATACATCAGGTGAACATTTATTTTGTTCAATTCTACTCGTACAAATCATCCGACTTCTGTTATAATCTCAATTCTCACGTTGCTTTGAATTGAAGTGTCTGCTAAATGAATTAAATGTAAAATGTAAATGAATACCATTGGCGCTCTGACAAGTTGATCAATGTCCCTTCTATTATATGACTGAGAAAGTGAAAACATACTGATAAGCAAAACAGATATTGATCTTATTTCAAACTATTGCAATGTAAATAAACACACAAAGAAACCACAGCATTATCCCTAGTTTAGCCTTTCCAAAATGTTAACAATAAAATACAAAAATAACAGCCGCACCGAGATTTGACTAACAATTAGTTTTCTTGTTTTTTTTTGGTTAGTTTTGTCAACTCTTTGTTAGTTTTTTTGTATTTTTTTCCGCTTGTGAACGAATCATCTTTTGTTCTTTCAACAGGCTAGTCCTAAAGGCACTTTTTATATCACAGAAGGAAAAAGCATGAGAGAGGAAAACAACATTATCAACAGTCAAAAATACTTCAAACTATCCTTTTATCTCCATCTTCCTGCCATCTCTCCATTTTGGGTTTTGCGGTGCTCAACACAGCAAAGAGAAGACCACCCCTATCCCCCCCTACCCCTCCCCCACCCCTTCTTCCAACTGTAATACAAAACAGTTGAGCCGTAATTGTTTTGTTGCAGTCAAAGCCTCGACCCTGTATCTGTGTCACTGTGTCATAAGACACATTGTGAAACCTGATGGGCCTACCCCACCCACCCCACCCACACACACACACACACACACACACACACACACACACACACACACACACCTGGGGGTTCCCTGAGGGGAGGCAGAGACTCGGGTGGAGGCTGGGAGACTCTAAATGGAGGACGGGTGCCATGGATCAAAGACGTTCGCAGAACTCCTCATTGAGCTTTGTAAGCTCGTCCACCTCCTCCTCTTCGTCCCGTTCGAGTCTGAGAGGCAGAGAGGTCGCCTGTGTGACCCTGGAGTCTGGGGGAGAGTCCAGGGTAGGGCTTTGGGGCTGTGGCTGGGGGTCCGTGGGCCCAGAGGGCCTGGGAGCGTCCCTATACCCCTCGGCTTTCACCCCAGCGGGCTCGTCTGTGCCCAGATCTAGCCCCTGTCCTGGGGGAGGAGGAGCGTGACGAGAGGAAGAGGAGGATGAAGAAATGGGAGGAGCCAGCGCTTTGGCGGCGGACTCAGACGCCTCATTGGCCACCTCCGTCACGGTCGAGGTTGCAGCCACCCCGCCCCCTTGCGAGACAGCCAATGGGGGCTGAGAACCTGACAGCCCAGTCTCTATACTTGGTGGATACAGGAAGGTCCTCATTTGACCTTTGCCCTTGACGTTAACGGTACCACGGTAGTCAAACTCCAGCCCCATGGCGCTGAGCGCCGTGTGACTCTCCTCGCTGACCTGGACGCGACACTCCACCCCCGTGCTGTCCATGCGGCTGGCGATGTTGACCGTGTCGCCCCAGATGTCGTACAGCAGCTTGGTGGTGCCGATGACCCCTGCCGTCAGCGGCCCGTGGTTGAACCCGATCCTCAGCTTGAAGCCGAATCCCAGCATGTTCTTGTTGAAGTCGTCCAGCACGCCCATCATCTCCAGGGCAAAGTCGAACAGCGCCCTCAAGTGGCCGAGAGGGTGACCTTCGCCTCCGCCGCCTCCGCCGCCGCAGCCGTCGTCCTCGCAGTCGGAGCAGCGCTGGACGTTGAGGCCGGACGCTGCCATGTAGGTGGCGCCGATGGTCTTGATCTTCTCCACGTTGGAGAAGGCGGGCTTGTGGAGCAGCTCGTCGAAGTCGCCGATGAGCTCGTTGAGGACGCGGTAGCACTCCTTGCCCCCCTCGTAGCTCTCCTCGTAGAACTCGCTGAAGTTGACGATGCTGGCAAAGATCACGCCCACGTCGTCGTGGTTCTTGGAGTAGCTCTGGTTCACCTGGCGGACGGAGGGAACGGGAGGAGGAGAGAAACGGGGGAAAGATAAGGTGACGGGCCAACAGGATTCGACCGTTGAATTGTTCCTCTCGATGCCCGGTTCACTAGCAGCGTTGCTACAAGGACGAGTGTGAATAATAATGATGAATGTGTTCACTTCATTCGTTAGTCGGTGAACCAATCGGGTACCTTCAGCTGCTCGGCAACGTGGATGGGGATGATGTTGCCCAGCAACCAGTTGGCCTGGTCCCGCATGGTCCTGATCTTGCTGCGATGCTTGTCGGCCTCCACGTTGCCGTGGTAATGCAGGCGGTAGCTGACCTCAAACTCGCGGTTGAGGAACCAGACGAGGAGGAGGAGGAGGAAGAAGGCCAAGATGGCCTCCTGAAGCAGGAGATCCACCGGGGTCACGGGCTCGGACCAGCCTGCGGGGGGGGCGGGCCAGGTCTCTGAACTGAGATTACTGCAGGGATGGAGGGAGGTAGGGAGGGAGGAGAAAGGTGTGGGAGAGAGGGAGGGAGGGAGAATGAGAACGAATCAGGAGTGGGTCATGAAATAGAGAGTATAAGAAGGCATGGGAGAGGCACGGGGCAGCCAGGGAGAAACAGATGGTCGCGGGGAAAAGGAATCATAGACAGATAAGAGGGGAGGGGATTCAGCTGATAAGAAACATTCAAATTAACCCCACCCACTCCGGGCTAACACACCCATGCCAAACTACACAACAATAACGTACATTCACGGGACTATGCCTTGCTATTCAGTACACACACACACACACACTCATGAGTACATGGTGTGTTCTTTGCTGTTCCACAACCAGAAAAAACGGTTCTCTCCTTCCGTTCTCTCTCTCTCTCTGGCTTGGTGCTGCAGCTGACCTGTGGCTGCAATAAAAAGAACTAGCCAGCTAGCGAGCTAGGTGACTCATACACACCACCGTAGCTGACATTTAGCAGCTATTTCTGTAGTGACACACTCTGTGTGAGTGAGTGTGTGTGTTTGTGTGTGTGTGTGAGAGAAGGTAAGACAGAGAGAGAGTGTGTTGTGTGTGTTGCGAACACGTTAGAAAGGGGCCCTGTGACCCTCTCTAAATGTCACTCATTCATCAAAGTTCGGTGTTTCCACGGCGACACTCACCCTACAGCTGGAGAGGTGTCATTACTGGAGCTGAAAGACAGAAGACTCCTGTCAGTTAGAACGGAACGCACACACACACACGCACACACACACACACACGCATACACACACACACACACATACATACACGCACACGATGTGATGGAAACTTGAGATTTCCAGCGTGCCGAACACGTTGTGAGTGGACAGTTGTGGAGTTGCGAGGCGCAGTGGCTCACCCTGGCCTGTAGAGGGGGCTGGAGAGGAGCAGCAGCAGAGCTGCTCCTGCAGCTGTGGCCAGGACAGAGCGCATCCAGAAGCTCAGCTGGCAGAAGTTACAGTACTGGATGATGGCGATGATGGTGGCACAGCACAGGAACTTGGTCACCTTGGAGGGGAGGGGTCGGTACACACACATTTTACATTTAGTCATTTAGCAGACGCTCTTATCCAGAGCGACTTACACACAAGTACGATGATCATCTGGCTACAGTCCTGTACATGCCGGCTGTCACGCGTGAGCGTGTTTACAGTATGATCACGTGAGCGTGAACACACACACAACCTTCACACTAAACAGGAATTACGAGCTGCTTTGAAAGCAGACTAATAATGACATCAAACGTTTAGACATATATTTCTTCCTCCCCTCCCCCCCATCTCTCTCTCTCTCGCTCTCTCACTATCACTCATGTCCTCTCTCTCTCTCTCTCTCTCTCTACCATTCTATTCTCTCACCCTCCGTTACTGCCTCTTGGTATCTTCAAAGAGGAGAAAGTTCCAGAAATGGCCCCCTCTCTCCCCCATGTCTAATTAGACCCTCTACCCAGTAATACCACTTTGATCTGACTGCCCTCAAGGAACAACACTGGAAGGGGGGGATAGGGGAGGGGGGGTTGTGTATCCATGAGAAACAAGATATCTAAACACTGAAGCTCACAAGAAGAATCGTGAGAATGAAAAGAGAAAAGAAAACTATGTGTGGTTGGTTCTGTTGCTGCCCAAACTAGGCCCTCTCACCCTCCCTCTCCCCTCTCCTTTCTCTGCCCCCTCCCGCCCTCTCTCTGTCCTTCCTCACTCTCTCCTTTCTCTGCCCCCTTCTCTCTATCTCACTCCCTCCTCTACTCCCCCCCCCCCTCTCTCTCTCTCTCTCTCTCTCTCTCTCTCTCTCTCTCTCTTTCTCGTCTTGTTAATCTATATCTCTGTATCTCTCCCTTGCTCGTATCTTTCTGCACATAAAGGACTGTAATATGGAGAGCCGCATTAACAGGTCGGCGTGCCAAAGTCCACAAGCGTAAACCTTCCTCTGTCTGTGTGGTTGGCCTTCTACGGCCTTTCTGGGGCTGAACCCAAGCTGTCTGGAGACAATGCTAGCTTAGTCTCTCTTCTGGTAGCTAGTTAGCATCCATACCACCAGCCACCTCTGGTAGCTAGTTAGCACCCATACCACCAGCCACCTCTGGTAGCTAGCTAGCATCCATACCACCAGCCACCTCTGGTAGCTAGCTAGCATCCATACCACCAGCCACCTCTGGTAGCTAGCTAGCATCCATACCACCAGCCACCTCTGGTAGCTAGCTAGCATCCATACCACCAGCCACCTCTGGTAGCTAGCTAGCATCCATACCACTAGCCACCTCTGGTAGCTAGCTAGCATCCATACCACCAGCCACCTCTGGTAGCTAGCTAGCATCCATACCACCAGCCACCTCTGGTAGCTAGCTAGCATCCATGTCACTAGTAACCTCTCATCCATCTCTTCTTCTTCTGTCACTACCCCCTCTCTCTCTCCCCCAGCCTCCTACTCCCCCCCCCCATCCTTACTCCCCCCCCCCCCCCGCACACTCCCCTCTCGTACCTGCAGGGACGGGGGACCGCTAGCGAGGTGGGAGAACACGGAGATAGCAGGAAGAGACACGAGCACGGCACCGACCAGGTGTCGGGGCAGCCAACCGGACACTCCCTGGAGGAGGGTCTGGGTGCAGGGCCGCACGTCAGCCAGGTAGAAGGTCATCCTGGAGAGGGTGAACAAAGGGAAAAGAGATGGTAAACAAGTGCAGGCAATGCACGGTACAGCACCCTTAGCACCCATTAACTGTCTCTCTCGTTTCCTTTTGTGCTCCCTTTCTCCGCCCCTCCCTCCCTCCCTCGCCTCCCTCACTTTATAGACAACACCAGGGAGACCAGCTCCAGCAGTCCGGCCACCGCGGCTAGCGCCATGGCGGCGGGTGGGGGCGTCGCCGCGGCAACCATGGCAGGCAGGAAGCAGGCGAGGGTGAGCGCCAGGAAGACGGAGCAGGAGAGGAGGACGTCCAGGAGGGAGCTGAAGGTGGGGCTGGCGAAGGTCTGGACCGGGGCCTTGTTCTCCACCTGGGGGAGGGGGGAGGAGCAGGAGGAGGAGGAGGAGGAGGAGGAGGAGGAGGAGGAAGAACAGTAGTGTGTGAGAGTTGAGGTAGTTATGGAAACAGTCTAATTAAAACTGTAACAGCTCACATACACCAGCAGGGTGTTGCAGGACTGTTCAGGGAAAATAAGTCAATGTGTGTATTCTGTCTGTGTGTGTGTGTGTGTATTCTGTGTGTGTGTGTGAACAGTACCTCTTCCTGGTAGCTGACCCTATAGGCTGTCTCCAGGGGCCTCTCCAGGAAGTTGAGGCTGATCTTGTTTATGGGCGGTTTGAAAAAGTAGTCCTTCATCAGACTAGAGTCAGATACACACACACAACGAAAATGTTTCAGACACCAGGTTAGAAACACATACAACTACAGTGCTTCAGAAACCAGGTTAGGGAGTCTTGTGTGTGGCGGGAGGGGGAGGGGGAAGTGTTCTTAAAACCAAAACAATATATGTAGTAGAGTGACGCTAACGTGAGAAAGTCTCAACAAAGAGCATCCAGAGTCTTCCGCGCCCCTCACCTGTCCTCCTTGATGACGTCAACAAAGTGGGCGTCGCTCCTCTCCCGGAAGTTCTTGGAGCGGAGGGAGATGAGGGCGGAGTGGTCCATGCCTGCCCCCGCCGCCCCGGCGCGCGCCCCCGCCACCCCGGCGCCCGCCCCGGCCGGGCTGGTGCCCGTCCCCGTCCCCGTGCTGTTCTTCTTCTCCTTCTCCTGCAGCATTTCATACAGGGAGCTCTGACTGTCCCTCACCGGGTCCTCCAGCGAAGGACTGAGCAGCCCGTTGACCACCCTGGGGCTGTGGCCTGGAACGAACTGGAGGGAGGGAGGGAGGGGAGAGATGGATGGAGGGAGGGGAGGGAGGTAGTGGGGAGGGAGGGAGGTAGGTAGGTAGGGGGGGAGGGAGGGGAGAGATGGGTGGAGGGAGGGGAGGGAGGTAGGGGGGAGGGAGGGAGGTAGGTAAGTAGGGGGGGAGGGAGGGGAGAGATGGGTGGAGGGAGGGGAGGGAGGTAGGGGGGAGGGAGGGAGGTAGGTAGGGGGGGAGGGAGGGGAGAGATGGGTGGAGGGAGGGGAGGGAGGTAGGGGGGAGGGAGGTAGGTAGGTAGGGGGGGAGGGAGGGGAGAGATGGGTGGAGGGAGGGAGAGCTTGTTGAATGCTTCGCAGCTAAAAGTGTGTGTATTACATATGCAGTTGTATCAGATAGCGTGTCTGAAGTGCTTTTCCAGAGTGTGTGTGTGTGTGTAAGGCTACCTTGGCACAGTTGGTTTTGAGTTCCTCCTGGCAGCCGTTCAGGACGGCCCCCTCCTCTGTGTGCTCCGCCCCAGGACACCCCCCCACAGCACAGGGCCCACACTGGAGGGGGGGGGGAGCAGGGGGAGAGGGGGAGAGGGAGAAAGACGAGGACAGGGAGGAGGAGAGAGCAAGAGCAAAAATGCAACAATTAAAAAGCGGGGAAAAAAACAGAAAAAGTTGTCGAAGAAGTCGGGGGAGAAAGAACTTCTTTTCCTCCATTCTCCCTCTTTCCACCCCTCTTTGGACCCACCTTGATTCTGTCGGGGGGGCGTGAGGGGAGGAGGGCTTCGGCATCCGCCCCCCCAGGGATGAGGTCAGGGGTGTGGGGGCGAGTGGCAAGAGGGAGGGGGGCACTGTCCCCCACTGTGTCCCCCCAGCCTCCCAGGGTGAGCTGAGAACAGTCGCACGGAGCGTGCTCAGACTTCCTCCTCGAGATCAGGTAGGTCTTGAGTCCTGATGAGGGGAACACACACACACCACACACAGCACACACACACACACACGTACAGAAAGACACACACACACACACAGTTCAACTGTTGGAGTGAAAGCTGGACTGTCTCAGATGGGTGTGTTTGTTTAATGACACATGGCTGGAGTTGCCCTGTTCACACTCCTGTGGGGCCAACAAGTACACAAACACTGGATTACAGAGGTGGTCAAGGGCCAGCTCCTATCTGCATGTTCAAACAGAGACCGACTTGTGCTAATATGGTTAGCTTGCTCTCCGTCGGTACAGAGATACAGATATGCTGATGCTAATTGTGTAAGCTTGTACTTTTGTACAGAACTATGAGGTCAAAGCTCAAGTGCTAACAAGGTTAGCTTCTGACCCAATAGATAAGACTCTGTTGATGATTTGATTTGATATCTAGCATGCAGAATCTATGTAAAGATGTGTCTTATGTGTGGTAGCCATCTGGCACACTGAGGGATCCATAGCAAGGCTTGTTCTAGAACCCTTTTC